>NW_024962176.1:0-187500 GCF_018350195.1 Panthera tigris
CTGACTGGAGACCTAAGCAATGCATTGTAAATCCGTTAAAGCAGCTTTTGTGTGGGTGTACACAGAAGTAGCAGAAGTCAGTTCCTCTGGTTATAGCAGCAGCCAATGGTAAAGCTGATGCATGTGACTTTTGTTTTAAGTTTTAATTTAAATTCTAGTTTCTTATGCATAAGAGACTTTTAAAAACTGAGAACAAACTGAGGGTTGGGGGGGTGGGGAGGGAGGGGAGGGTGGGTGATGGGTATTGAGGAGGGCACCTTTTAGGATGAGCACTGGGTGTTGTATGGAAACCAATTTGACAATAAAATTCATTTAAAAAATTCTAGTTTCATGTGACTTTTGAGGATATAACTTGTGAAACTGGGAAAGGTGAACTTATTTTTTTTTTTTGAGAGGGAGAGAGTATGTAAGCACACAGGGAGGGACAGAGAGAGGGAGAGGAAGAATCTTAAGCAGGCTAGATGCATGAGGCAGAGCTCAATCTCATGACCCTGGGATCATGACCTGAGCTAAAATCAAGAGTTGGACGCTTAACTGAGCCACCCAGGCAACCCAGGAAAGGTGAACTTAAATCTCAACAACCCTTGCCAATTTTATTACTGAAAAGAGGAGTACTGTGAAAGTCTGTCTTCAGTGTTCAATATACTAATGGCCAGTAATAATTCAATCATAACTAAATTTGCCAATGCGCTCAGGCTAAGACAATGACTTGGTAACTTTTATAAAGTTTTACTGACATGTCAGTTTCAAGTAAACTGTCTTCTTAGGGAATTCTAAGTATCTACAGAATACTTGGCCTTAATCTAGAATTCCAAGAGTTAAAGCTGAATTCATTAAAATCTGAAATATCCTTACTTTTTATTACAAATATTATATTCAGGAGACAATGGAAGTACAAGTATTACTTGATCATATTTCAGCTGAGGTTTTATTAAAATTTTGTTATGGTGAAGACAACACAAAGTGAATCAGATAACCTGGTTGTAGATCAGTCTCAAATGCTAACTAGCTGTATGGCCTTGTTAGTTAACTCCCTCCATAAAATAAGGGGAATGCATTAGTGAAGCCTTTGTGTTGCAGTGAAAGAAAGCAGATTTGGGAAGTAAATAAAACTGAGTTTGAATTTTAACACCATTCCATATGGTGAGTCCCTGAACAATTTATTTGCCAATGGGACTTTAGTTTTCCCATCAGTCAAATGTTTCCATCTCCTTACTTATTTACATACTACATCAGATAGCCCCTGGATGGCCTCTTTTGCTCACAAACCAGCCTGGGCTCACTCAGCTGTTTTTATGGAATCCCTGCTAGCACTCTTGGCCCCCTTCTTGGTTCTTTCCCTTGATAAGCTTATCACTGACATGCCTTCATCTCTCAGCTGTCATCTTCCTCCTCGCTCAAGTTCCAGGTTTATATTCTCACCTTTGTACACAGATATCTCCAACTCTAAGTCCAAATTCAAATGTCCCAAATCAATTCACCACCTACCTTCTGGGTTTTCTATTTTTGTTGAGGCACCACCATTCTCCACATCTAGCAAAGGCAAGCTTTGCTGTTTAACTGTGGTCCTCTTCCCTTTATCTGCTCACACTCTCTTGGGTTTACACTTGCCCAATCCAATGGCTATAAAATATCATCTTAATGCCAAAGACTCAAAAAATGTATATGTCCAGTCTAGCTCTTCTTCCCCAACCGCACATTCACATTTCACTCTCTACAGTACTCACACCTCCACCTAGTTAACTCACAACCATCCCAAACTCAGCATATGCACAAGTGAACTCCCAATCTCTATCCCCCAAACCTACTCCCCCTGCAGCCTTCCCAACTACTCCTGCTTCCCAACTACTCAGGCCAAAACCCTTGGCATCATCTTTGCTCCTTCTCTTTCTCTTCCTCCCTCTCCTCACATTCAAAATTTGGGTAAGCCCTGAAGAGAGTAACAATATTTCCCCCAACTAAAGACCAAAATGTCCCTAGTGTTTGATCTTCAACAGCTACAAAATCATAGTTGCAGAACTTTTCAGTGTTACTTCAGAAGTTTACATTTGTTTGAGGTAGTGTGTATCCTTCAGTTTCATGAAACTGATTAGAACCCACATCTCCCACATCATGCTTGAGACCTCCATCAGAAGCCGACCAATACAACACATAAAATCTAGTCATATTCCTGAGTAACACTTTAAATCAGATCTGATTGCATTAAAAGCAATAGCATTTGTAAAACAAAAAGCTATCACAGAAGACAAATTTTCCCACCAAACAAGGCAAAGCTAAAAACTATTATAGAAGATCTATCCATCCTCCACGAGGAAAAAGAAGCCTGTCAATTGGGGAATTTGTGCACATCATTCCCCAGCCTGGTGCTGGAGACAAGACCCCAGATTTCTGCTTGCTCATGCTGTGTCCTTCCACAAAAGTTTTCTAAAGTAGACAATTTCAACATATTTGCCTAAACTTAACACTTTTTCTTCAAAACAGTTACTTTCCAAAATAGCCAATGGTTTCATCAAATTAAATACTTTTTAAAAAAACTTATAGAGAGTAAGAACTCAACAAAAATGATGACTGGGTTTTCTATTCCATTTTCACAGAGCCAAAAAGCTCAGTTCTACATCCAGTCCATCCCAACAGAAGTTCAGGTCTCCAAAGAAGGATCTTCCACAAACTGCCTGAGTGTATCTTGTCCATGTTTACTATTAAGTCATTTTTTGCATGCCCACCTTAATGTTTCTCCAGCTTTCATATTTATTTTTCGAATATTCAAGTCCCAAACGTATTTAACTTATGTCCTTTCAATCTGTACTTAAAATTGGGCGTTAACAAATAACTTGCCAAAAATCCTTAATTAGAGCAGTATTTCTGTGCATTTGTGTGTCTTTACACATACATCTACACATATACACATGTGCGTGCATAGCACACATACACTACCTATTAATAAATATTTATGACCTTGTTATTTGGGAAAAAGCTCACATATTTATTTCAGAAATCAAGTTTAATGCTGTCTTATATACAAAACCAAAAGACATATATACTGTGTTCTCTATGGATTTCAATGATTTTTTTTAATTTCTGAGAATTCTGCATTTCACTTTCTGATTATAGTTGTACTAAAGACTTGCACTTTTTCTAAAGACGCAGAATAGCCTGACTTGAAAAATAACCAAATTTTTAATCATTAACTACTTTCATCATTTACATCTAGGGTTCCTAGTTTCTTTGATTTTATACTATGCTTCCCAAAAGGTTTCTCCATTAATATTAACAGCTTTATGAATCTCATTACTCTGATTTATGCCTCTTCAATTTATTTAAGGTTGTGTCAATATTAAATTATCTGTCCCTTGTGAGCAACTTCAATAATGTTTAGATGCAAAATAATCTTAAACATTACCTAGCAGGCAAAAATCCATGTTTTTACTTATAATGCCATCCTCCCTAACAGAATTTACTAATAATTAACAAGTATTATACTGAAGAATTCAGAGCCAGTCTAAAATACAATAAAAATATCTATAAGCTGTACTGTAACTCTGCTTTTAGTTAACCTCAAATGTACTTGTTCTTTAAAAAAAAAAAAAATTGTGCCAGGAGAGAAATAAAAGGTCAAAAGATGAATTGAAATTTCTGCCTAGATATCTAGGGGAAGCTCTAAACAAAATTAAGTGAATACTGTACTATAATTTTTATTTTAGGAGACTTCTGCTACTAGGAAGATGGAGTTGATATATTTTTTCCCTATTCCTTTAAGTTCAACTGTAAGTCTTGGACATTATGTATAAAATAAACATAAAGCTGAAAGATGGAGAGAAGAGTCAGGCAAACCAGTGAGTGAACACAGGACCCAAAGAACACAGTGGTGACTTTCCTAAATTATCTTTTCCTCTTATATATTCCAGACTTGCCAAAGAAGCCAGCAACTTGGACATGCCAAAGCAAAGCTCCCTCCCCCCGCAAAAAGAAGGAAAATCCTGCTTCCTGCAGCCAAAGGACCAGAAGAGGGTCAGTCTAGCAAGACCAAAAAAAAAAAAAAAAAAGGTTTCTATTCCCATCAAACATCAGTGGCAAACTGTGGCCCCACCCATACTGACGACAACAAAGGCCAAGTGGGGGGCCTAAAGCCCAACCTCATAGAGTGTACTAAGGTGTGCCAACATGACCTCAAGACTGGTGTCAGAGAAGACCAAATAGAGAGCTGAAACATTCTACCCTACCTGCCAAAAATGAGTCCTCCACCCATGGAGTCTATAGAAACCACATGGTTACACAGACTTCCACCTCTGCTTGGCAGTAATGAAACACCTCCTCCTCTCCACTGGGGCAGTGTTAGAGGAAGTCTAGTGGAGAGTCAGGACTTTTGTCATTGCCCAGAGGTAAGGAGGTCAACCCATCCCCTGCTATCAGTGGTGGCAAAGTGGAGAGCAGAACAATAATAAGGAACCCCTACTCCTCCCAGCCAGGGAGGTATCAGTGAAGGCCTATCAGAACTTCCACTTCCAGGGCTCCCTGGCTGGCTCAGTCAATGGAATGTGCAGCTCTTTATCTTGGGGTTCTAAGTTTAAGCCCCATATTGGATATAGAGACTACTTAAAAATTAAAAAAATTAAAACATTTTTTAATCTAAAAAAGAAAAACAATTTCCACTCCCAACCAGCAATAATGAGGACTTCCTCAACATCTATTGTCAATAGAGGTCAAATGGAAAGCTGGATTTCCACCTTAACCTAACAGTACTGAGGCAATGCCTCTTTCCCCTGCCTGACTGTTATCAAAGATAATCAATTATAACAGAAAGTTTAAAGAAGATCCATAATCTTGGTACTTAATATCCAAAATGTTTAAGTTTAAATTAAAAAAGAAGAAGAAGCAGCAAGAACCAGGAAGCCTAAAACTGAATGAAGAAAAAAAAATATGCATACATTAGAAAAGAGAAAAAGTATCAAATCAATAATGTAAGCTTCCATCTCAAGAACCTAGAAAAAGAAGAGCAAAATAAACTCAAAGCAAACTGATGGAAGAAAATAATAAAGATAAGAGCAGAAATCAATGAAATTGAAAACAGAAAAACAGTAGAGAAAATCAATGAAACAAAGAGCTGGTTCTTCAAAAAGATCAATATAATTGACAAACCTTTAGCAAACTGACAAAAAAAAAGAGAGAACTATATTAGGAATGAAACAGGTGAGAGGACACCAAAAGGATAAGAGAATACCACAAACAACCCTACACACATGAATTTAACAACTCAGGAAGAACAGACTCATTCTTCAAAAAACATAAACAATGATAAATCATCCAATATGAAATAAATCACTTGAATAATTCTGTAACTATTAGGGAAATTTAATTTATAATTTAAAAACTCCCAAAGAAGTTATCTCTAAACACAAAGGGTTTCAATGAAGTATTCTACAAAATGTGTAAAGAATTAACACCAATCTTATACAATCTTCTCAAATAACTTTATAAAGCTAGTATTGTCCTGATACTGAAACTAGACAAAGACAATGCAATATAGATGTTAAATTCCTTAAGAAAATATTAGCAAACAAAATTCAGTGATATGTAAAAAGAATTTATTTATTGTGACCAAGTGGGATTTATTCCAGGGATGCAAGGCTGGTTCAATATCCAAATGTTAATTAATATAATCCACCATATTAACAGGTTAAGAAAAATCATATGATCCTACCAATCAATGAAGAAAAAACATCTCACACAATTCCAAATTCACTCATGATAAAAATTCTCAGAAAAGAAAGATAATGGAACTTCCTTAACTTAATAAAGAATATCTACAAAAAAAGCTACATTCAACATTACACTTAATGGGAAAAACTCCCCACTAAAATTAGGAACAAAACAAGAATGCCCACACTCATTACTCTTACTTAACACAGTGCTAAGAGCCCTGACCACTAGCAAGATGGCAATAAAGAGAAATAAAAGGCAAACATATCAGAAAGGAAGAAATGAAACCATCCCTATTTGAAGACAATATGATAACCTACGCAGAAAATCTCACTGAACCTACAATAAAACCCCTAGAAGTAAATGAGTTTGGCAAGGTTTCAGGATACAAGACAAACATACCATCAATGGTATTTCTATACGCTAACAGTGAATACATGGATATCAAGCTTGAAAATACAATACCATTTCCATCACTCAAAAAAAAAAAATTAAATAGATGCAATTGTAGTTGGTCACTGTTAGTAGAACCTCACAAAACATGTACAGAGGTTATATTTTTTAACTTTATTGTAGAATAATTGATAAATATAATTATATATATTTAAAGTATACAGCATGAAGTTCATTTGTTATACATATACATAGTAGAATGATTACTAAGATCAAAGTCTTGTATTCTAAATGCTATCAAACACTGATGAAAGAGATTTTTAAAGATCTAAATAGACATAATGCTATAGACTAGAAAGCTAAATATAGTAAAGATATCAAATCTCTCAAAACTTAGATAAAGGTTTAACACAATTCTTATCAAAATCCACCAAAAAAAATTGTTGATATGATATAGACAATTAATTCTAAAAATGTATATGGAAAAGTAAAGAAACTAGAATAGCCAAAACAATTTTGCAAAAGAAAAATTAAGTGGGAAGAATTAGTCTATGTGATTTCAAAATTGATTATATAGCTACAGTAATTAAGGCTGTGTAATAATGGTAGAGAGATGAACACATAGACTAATAGAACAGAAGGGTATATACAGATGGTATATGAGCACATCACATAATTAGACTTAGGGAAATACAAATTAAAACCATAATGAGGTATTACTACACTTCTATCAGAATGGCTAAAGTAAAAAATAGTGACATCATCAAATGCTAGATGCTGATGGGAATATAAAATGGTATAGACTCCAGGAAATGGCAGTTCCTTAAAAAGTAAGCATGAAACTGCAACGTGACGTGGGAATTGCACTCTTGGGCATTTATCACAGAGAAATGAAAACTCATGTTCACACAAAACACTACTAACAGTGACCAACTACAATTTTTCAACTTGATGATGGTGTCAAAGTTATATGCATTCAGTAGAAACCATACTTCAAATTTTGAATTTTAATCTTTTCCTGGGCTAATTACTGATATGCACTCTAATACTCACCGTTGATGGTGGGCAAGGGCAGTGAGCCATAGCTCCCAGTCATCTATGCAATCACATGGGTAAACAACCAACATGCTTACAACTATTCTGTACCCCCATACAACCATTCTGTTTTTCACTCTTAATACAGTAGTCAATGAATTATAAGAGATATTCAACATTTCATTATAAGGTAGGCTTTGTGTTAAATTATTTTGCCCAACTATAGGTTAATGTAAGTGTTCTGAGCTCATTTAAAGTAGGCTATGCTAAGCAAGGATGTTTGGTAGGTTAGGTGTATTAATCGTATTTTTAACTTACAATATTTTCAACTTAGGATGGGTTTATCAGGAAATAACCCCATCATAAGTTGAGGAGGATCTATACTGGTTATGGTCATTTGATTCATGATAGCAAGAGTAGGAAAAAATAAAAACCAGATGTACTACAATGGGTGAATGGTTTAACAACTGTGGTACAGTCTATGGAACACTATGTAGCAATAAAAGGGAATGAACTGTTGACACATTCAATAACCTGGCTGAATCTCCAGGGAATTATGCTAAGTAAAAAAAAGCCAATCCCAAAAGGTTACATACTGAATGATTCCATTTATATAATCTTAGAATTATAGAATTATAAAAATGGAGAACAGATTAGTGGTTGCCAGGGGTTAAGGTACGAGGAATGAAAGGGAAATGAGTATGGCCATAAAAGGACAACATGAGAGAACCCTGTGGTGATGAAAATGTTGTGTATCTTGATTCCATCAATGTCAGTATCTTGGTTGTGATATTGTACTAGAGTTGCGCAAGATGTTCCAATTTGGGGAAACTAGGTAAAAGGTACACAGGTACTCTTTACATCATCTCTTACAATGGCATATGAATCTATAATTATCTCAAAATAAAAATGAGTTTTTTTAAATACATTTTAGATACACATAAGGCAATGCCTAGATCACACTGCACAGATTTTTAAACAGAACATGAATTCAATATGAAACAGCATTTTATTTGCAGAATTTTACTTTCTAGAAAGTTAACTAGATTTTCCCAAATCTATTTTTTTATTAAGTAATAGAAAAACATGAAACAAAACAAAAAATTAAAATATCATTAGTGTTAATAAAGCAAAGTTCTTCCATGGGGCGCCTGGGTGGCCCAGTCAGGTAAGCATCCAATTTTGGCTCAGGTCATGACCTCACAGTTCTTGAATTCGAGCCCGGCATCGGGATCTGTGCTGACCTGCAGCCTGCTTCAGATTCTCTGTCTCCCTCTTTCTCTGCCCCTCCCCTGCTCGTGCTCTGTCTCTCTCCCTCTCCCTCTTTCTCTCTCTCTCTCTCTCTCTCTCTCTGAAAATAAATAAATAAATAAATAAATAAATAAATAAATAAATAAAACATTTTTAAATATTAAAAAAAAAAGTTCTTCCCTTTTACGGTTTCCTCTCTCTCCCTCTGTTCCTCCCCCTGTTCCTTCCTTCTACCAATCATTCCATAAAAACAGTCACTACTCTTCATTTTGACTGAGATAAATCACAATTTTAAATTAAATTTAAATGGTCACAATTTAAAATTGAAAAAGGCAATATCATTCAAGAATAATGGATTTAAGACTTACAATTAGGGAAGAATGAAGAAAGGCAATAAGAAAATAAACAAGCAAAAAGAGAAGAAAGGAAGGAGGAAAAAAATTTTTACTTAGAAACTGCTCTATGCCAAGCACCTTTACATCATTCTCTCATTCTGTGCTCATAATGTCCCTCTGAGGGAGATATTATGATATCTGTCATACAGATTAGGAAATTGCTGCCCACAGAGAGTGAGTCAACTCCCTCTGAGAAGAAATTCAAGATACTAAATACGAAACAAAAGAAGATACAGAAAAATTCTACTGTACTGATATTTCCAAATACTGTAAAAATATTGTTACATTTATTTATTTATTTATTTATTTATTTATTTATTTATTTTGAGAGAGAGAGAGCACGTGTACGCACAAGTAGAGAAAGAGGGGCAGAGAGAAGGAGAGACAGAATCACAAGCAGGCTCTGGGCTGTCAGCACAGAGCCAGATGTGGGGTTCAAACTCATGAACTATGAGATCATGACCTAAGCTAAGATCAAGAGTCAGACACTTAACCAACTGTGCCACCCAGGCACCCCAAAATATTTTTAAATTAAATATTAAAAGGCAACTATTTTAACAAACCCAAAAGAAATGAAAGCACATCATGAAATAGGTTATACCTTGAGATCCTAACATGTAAATGGAGAATAAATGACTGAACAAGAAGACATGTTGTATGTAACCAGCTTTCTTGATCTTCTATCTTTAAATTCTTGGCATTATTACCATCATTAGTCATAGTAATCATTTACTGACTACAATTGCTGTTTTTAAACATTATTCCTTTCTCAGACATTTTATACGTTATATTTTCTTGAATTCTGAATGTTTAGGGCAAAGAGAACATTCCAGGAAAAGTCTTATGTTCTCTTCCTTCTAAATAATCAAATAAGTACAGGAATCATTGTGCAGTAAGTATGCAAAGGAAATAAATCTTAATCAGCTCTTGACCTGCTGCCTAGCTCCTCTGTGAATGCTATCTCAGCAAACATATGTTCTGCTCTTTTATTTTATGTAGTAATAAACAACAGAAGTGCATGTCAGTCAACAACGCGCTTGAGGTGAGAAGGAAGTGTGTCTCAAATCCTTTTATCCACATGGAAATTGTAAAATAATCTGCATTAATCATTTGCTGTACTCCAAATGAAGTATGTGTCCAAAGAGACTATTTGAAGCATTTATTGTCATTGAACATATGGCCTGTTTTCAATATCTCCCTGATTATTTTCAACACAAACATAAATAGAAGAGTAAGGGAAGTTTATTCTACCAGATTTTAAAACAGATGTCAATTATACTGAAGTGTTCCATAAGGGGCACTAACTTTGTTATTGACACTGTAATGGAGACAGCCAACAACTGTAATTAGCAATCGATCTTCGTGTTATGTAGATGTGTAGTCAAATGAAGAGAATTCAAATTCCATTCATAAGGCACATAACATCAGTACTAATCTGTACCTGTTTGAAGTGCCACATGCTTGTAAAAAATTTAAATGTGAACTATAATCATAAATAACATTCCCAAATCCATCATTTAAAGGGGGTAAAGAGCTAAACTGGATGGTCAAGGAAAGAGAATTAATATATATATGTATATATATATATAATATATATAGATGTATATATATATATATACATATATATATATATATATATATATATATATATATATATGTTATCATTCTAGTATCTTAGGTAATAAAAAGAAATCTTTGTTTCCAAGACACACACCATTATTTCTGAATCTTGTCTTTTAAAAATAAGCAAATTTAATGAGAATTTATAAGTACGCAAATCTTGAAAAAATGACTAATGTGGTAGAATACATCTATTTTTGCAATTAAGGTTAGATAAGCATATATTTGGTGCCCTTCCTACATTGATGAATGCCACCAGCATTTATTCAGGGAACAAAATAGAAACTCACCTTCTCACCGCCTCACAGATGTACATATCGGATCATTTACAAAGCCTTAGGGGCTGCCCCTTCCACTTCCATGTCCCTTCTCTCTATGTCCTCTGTTCATTTCTGACTACCTGTCCCCATATAAGACCCCATGATCCCTTACCTAAGCTAGTGTGGGATTACTTTGGCATCTGCTTCAATTCACTGACCAATCTCTCTCTCTCTCTCTCTCTCTCTCTCTCTCTCTCTCTCGTCACAGATCTCACTGTGTTAACCTGCATTCTAGTTGTGCTCTTAAGAGCAATAGATGACAAAGGCAATTTTATGGATAAGAGCCCTCCAAATTGTTGAAGGTTTCTACCAGATGTCCTTTTAGTCTCTCCATCTGAGGCAAAGTATGCCCTTTCTTCATTCATTCCTTTGTAATAGCTATCTACTATACTATAGCAAGCAACACGGAGGCATGGCATCCAATATGGTACTGCCATTTTCTGGATGGGTATGTCATGTAATTATTTTGGACTCTGTTGTCTCATTTATTAATTAATAATAATAATAATCCCTTTCTGTTTTTTTTCAGTTGTGTTAAAAGGACTGAATAGGATGACACAGGATTAACTTTTTTTAATTACAGGGGCAATACAATTATTTAATATACTTAAACTGAAGACTTTTAAGCTTCAGGAGAAGCCCCATAGAAGCAAGACCTTAATTACACCTAATCATCAGAAGGAGTGGGGGTTGGCAGAGAGAATGAAAGGAAAAGAAAGATATCAATTCCCATAGGAATAAAGACAAACCCTCATGATCCAACTGTAACTACACTTTTGAACCACCTCTCCCCCTCATTTCCATCTTCCAGTCAGATTTCTTCCTATAGTTCCTCAAGATGCCATGCCCCCTCCCATCAAGATTTGCACCTTCCCCAGTCTTCTATTTCTTAGTAAAAGGCAATATAACCCAGTTGTTCAAACCAAAGACCCAGGAGGCCTCTTTAAGTCTACGCCTTCTCTTGCTCTCTACATCTACTTAATCCAACAGTGAATTCTGCCTGCTCCATCTCCAAAATAGATCCTGAATCCTCCCACTTTTCTTCCTCTTTACTCTTTTTGGTTCAAACCACCACCATGGATCCTCCTAATTGTCTTCCTGTTTTTACTCTTGCTGCCCTACTCTGTTCACAGCAGTCAAGTTAACTTTTGAAAGTACTATGTCTATAGTGAAGGGGCCAAAATATGCTCACCATAATTTAGGTGTGCAGAAGAGGAAATTTCTTTCTCTTCAATAACTGAACTCAACTAAGCTCTCAGGCCTCCATCTGCCTATAAAAACGGACAATTTATTCCATCTTATCCTGATACTACAACTGATGGAATGAATTTCCCACTAAATTCAAATATCGTTACCTTCATCACTATCCACTTTAAAGCTTACTCACCTTTCTCTGGGGTGTTCATTGCCCTGCCCTCCTCCTGTCTCTTGCCCTAGGAGTGTTGTATAGTCCCTAATGACTTAGATGGCATATATGAGTATGTGACTGTGGTTTCCTAGCAAAATGTCTGGCACACGCTCTATAAACAAGTTTGATTAAATGAAATGAATGCTCACTAACATTATTACAGAGTTCATTCACTTGAAATTGCTCACAAATTTGGGAAGCCCATTCTCAACTCTACCAGCCTCCCAAGTACTTAGTCATTCATTCAACTTAAGCCCACGAGTGCCAGTTATTTCAGGGTATTATTATAGGTCTATGAGAGATAGGAAGGATGCTGCTGCTATCAGGGAAAATACTGGCTCAAAATCTGGCTCAAAAAAAAAAAAGGTTACCCAAAAATTTCACTTAAGTATTTGAATTTTACAACTTGAATGAAAGAAAAAACAGGATAAAAGAGGTAATATATTGGACTGTTGAATTTAAGCTATAAGAGAAGCTCTCAGAAATTCTTGGCAGAGAGGAGAGCAAAGAGAGCACTGTTTCCCAGAATGCAGCTGAAGGACAATGAGCAGGCAGGAGTCTGTGGCTCCATTTGCAATTCTGCCTAAAGGCAACTTTGACCAATCATTGGTAAAGTGCATGTTCACTACATAGAAAGGACACTGTTTGGAAGAACCCTAGCTGGTAAAAGTGTTTTGTTGACATTAATTAATTAGTGTTGCTGTTATGCAATTGTAATGAAAATATATCCTTTTTGAGTAAATGTAATGCTTTGCCTTACTAGCATTTGAAACTAACTCCAGATGGGGAAAAGGTCAAGATTCTGTTCTCTTAGAAGGAATGTGTACTAAAATGGGTATATGATCTCAACCTTTTTTCCTTCCCAATAAAGTAAAGGCGTTTAGCAGATTTCTGTGAATAATGGTGACTGCGTATAACAACATGTGATTATCAGAGTAACCACCCAGGAGAAGCTAGGTCTGAAACTCCCTTGTTGAGCAGAGTTTCCCCAGCCTTCCCTGCTCTTTATAAGGACTCCCTTTCTCCATTTCTCCTCTCTCCCACCTAATAGAGAAGCACTGCTTATATTCAAGAGCAAGTGTGCTCAGAGCAAGCAAAAATTCATAATTTTTTTTATTTTCATGCATATAGAACAACAGACCTATATCTGGTACTCATTGAATGAAGATTTCAAAATGAGATGCTTAAATCTTGAGCCAAAATGAAATAGCAGAAAGTTTTCATCAATTATAAAGAGACCCATACAAAACATTCTCCATACTTTTCGGATAGACTTTTTAATATTGAGAATTGTTAGACATTATCTGTTCTTCCGTGAATAGTTACACTCAGAGCCAATTAAAGTTTGCAAAATAAACAGACTCCACTACAGTTCTGTCATATAGCTGCACCATCCAGCTATGCTCTGAAAACAAAGTCTCTGTGATCATTTGAAAACATTTGCAGAATGATTGGGCCGAATATGGAGAGAAGCCAGTGAGTGACCAAGTCCAAGAGGGAGAATGAGACCTTTGGTGAGAATAAACCCAAGACCTTTACTTCATTAGTGCCATGTATTAACCACCTGAGCCAACTTGTAGAACTTATTTCTTTGGGTTAAGAATGTGAGCTGTAGTGGCATCTTGAGTTTTTCTATCTTAAAATCTCACAAAAATGTAAGCTCTGCTAATATTTCCATTGCAGCTCCAATCTCTTTCTTTTGATGTAAGTAATGCATTCACCATGCAGGCCACTAACATCAACAGGAAAGTCAGCAGGGACCCAACCTCTTGGGTTCCTGGGTTCCTGAACTATAACAAGAAAAAAAAATTTCCCTTACAAAAAGAAAAAAAAAGAAAAAAAACTATTGCCCCACTCCATCCTAATTTGTTTTCTTTGGGTTGCTCCTGTTTGCAGAGCTTTTGAAATAAGTTATTCCCTGCCAACTGCTAACTCTTTCTAGTAAGCTGGAAACTCTGAGCACACCTGCTATTTTTTAATGCTACTCTTCTTACTCAACTAGGACAGTGGATCCTATATCTTTTAGCATGACAAGAGCATTTTGCATCATAATGCTGCAGCATTATAAATTTTCCCCAAATGTGTCATGAGTGCCCTATAGGGCACTCTGTACAGATTTGTTTTTTGAATGACCCTCAAAAAACAAAGTCCTGTGCAAAAGGATTAAAAATCCCTCAGGGAACTTCCTTCCTTTAACAGATTTTCCAGAAGGAATGTGCTTCGGGCTCTTGATTTGATTTCCTGCCCCAGTCAAAAGCACCGCGGTGGAAGACATGTTTTATCCCCATTTTTCACCTTATAAATGAAGTTTACCTATAATGAATGCCTATATTGGCTCAAAAGCAAAGTAACCAGTGAGATTAGCTAGAATATTACATCTACAAAGGAAGAATTCTCTTTTGGTACCAGCTAAATTGCTGAATTTGAATCACAGATATGCTGTGTCTTTTGACTCTGAGTCACAGGCTGCATGAAGTGGGTCAAAGGTATTGCAGCAGAGACAACTGGGGAGAATTCTATGGATATGGGGATGGGATGTTAACAGTTGTTTCTCTTACTGCTCCCCCAAACCAGCAAGGGGTCACCAATACTTTCCATGTGGACAGACATGCATGTTTTCTAAGATCGTAACTGGCCACAGCTAATAAATCTATATTGTTTCAAGGTTGGTACAAGATTGTATATTTTACTATTTTCCTAAAGAAAACAGTAACAGCCACTGTGCGTTGAATTGTGGCCCTAAAAAAATATATTCAAGCCCTAAACCCCAGTACCTCTGAATGTGACCTTATTTGGATACAGGGTCTTTGCAGATATAATCAAGTTAAGGCCACACTAGATTAGGATGAGCCCGAATCCAATGACCAGTGTTTTTATAAAGGAAAGACAGAGAGAAGAACGCCAAAGACTACCAACAACTACCAGAAGCTATTACAGACACGTGGGATACTTTCTCCCTCAGAGACTTTAGTGGGTTATAGCCATGCCCACACCTTCGTTTCAAACTTCTAGCCTCGAAAACATTGAGGGGATAAAATTTCGTTTTAAACCACCCAGTTTGTGGTGATTTGCTGCAGCAGACCTAGGAAACTGATACAAGCTATTAAAAGATTTTCTTTTTTTTATGTATAATCAGATACCATTTTGCAAAGATATGCATTATCTTTCTGGGTCTCTGTAACACCTTACTTCACTAATTGATAAACTAATTCCTCTGTCTTCAGTCCATCATATCTATATTAGAAATAATGCTCTTTGACATTCTTATACTCCTCTGATTTCACTAGTTTGTTCTGATTTCACCAATTTTATATGCATTTGTGTGTGGGGGGGGGTTATATGCAGTTTTATCATATGTGTAAATTCATACAATCACTACTACAATCAAGATATAGAACTGCTCTATCAGATTAAGGCTCCGTTTCATACCCCTTTATAGCTACAACAACCCCCTTGTCTCCTCTCCTTCCCTAACCTCTGACAACCACTAATCTGTTCTCCATCTCTATAATTTTGTTGTTTCAATACTGTTAAATAAACAGAGTCATACAGTGTATAATTCTTTTTTATTCAGAAAAATCCCCTTGAGATCCATACAAGTTATTGCATGTATAAGTGGTTTATTCTTTTTTATTGCTGAGTAGTATTGCAGGGTATGGTTGTGCTACCACAGTTGGTTTAACCATTCACCTGCTGAAGGACATTCTAGTTATTTTCAGTTTGGAGCTATTATAAGAAAACCTGCTATGAATATTCAAGTGCAGATTTTTGCATAAACATGAGTTTTTATTCCTCTGGGATGAATGTTCAAGAGTGAAATTGCTGGGTTGTCTGATAAATGCATGTTTAGTTTTTTTAAAAGCTGTCGAACTATGGGGCACCCACCTGGCTCAGTAGGTAGAGCATGAGACTCTTGATCTTGGGATCTCAAGTTCAAGCCCCACATTGAGGTAAAGTTTACTTAAAAAAGAAAAAGCTATCTTTGCCCTATGACCCAGCAATTGCACTACTAGGCATTTATCCAAGGGATAGAGGTATGCTGTTTCGAAGGGGCACATGCACCCCAAAGTTTATAGCAGCACTATCAACAATAGCCAAAGTAGGGAAAAAGTCCAAATGTCCATCGATGGATGAATGGATAAACAACACGTGGTACGCAGGCGTGCGCACACTATGGAGTATTACTCAGCAATCAAAAAGAATGAAATCTTGCCATTCACAACTATGTGGATGGAACTAGAAGGTATTATGCTAAAGCAAAATTAGTCAGAGAAAGACAAATATCACATGACTTTGCTCATATAAGGACTTTAAGATACAAAACAGATGAACATAAGGGAAGGGAAGCAAAAAATAGCATAAAAACAGGGAGGGGGACAAAAACATAAGAGACTTTTAAATATGGAGAACAAAGAGAGGGTTATTGGAGGGGTAGTGGGATGAGGGGTGGGTTAAATGGGTAAGGGGAATTAAGGAATCTACTCCCAAAATCATTATTGCACGGTATGCTAACTTTAAAAAATAAATTAAATAAACATTAAAAAAAAAAAAAAGAAAAAGCTACCAAACTCTTTTGCAGAGTGTATGTACCATTTGACATTCCAACCAGCAATGTATGAATGATCCAGTTTCTCTGAGCATTTCGTATACTCACTACATTTTATTTTAGCCATTTTGATAGTTGTGTAAAGATGTATTAGTGATTTTAATTTGAATTCCCCTAGTAACTAATGATGTTAAACACATTTTCATGTGCCATCCATATACCCTCTTCAGTGAAATGTCTGTTCATATCTTTGTCTATTTTCTAATTGGATTGTAAAGTTTTTTACCACTCAGTTCTGAGAATTCTTTACATAGTCTAGATACAAGGCACTTATGATTTGCAATTTTTCTCCCAATCTATAGTTTATCTTTTTATCCTCGTTATGGAGTTTTACAAATCCAAAGTTTTTTCATTCTGATGAGATCTAATTTCTCAATATTTCCTTTATTGATCATTCTTTTGGTGTCAAGTCTATAAACTCTTTGCCTATAAAGTCTACCTCTTGGTTCCGAAGATTTTCTCCTACATTTTTTCTGAAAGTTTGATAGGTTTGCATTTTCTATTTTACATGATATATTTCAAGTTCATTTGGAGGGGCTCAGGTTGAGGTTCATTTATTTGCTTATGGATGTCCAACACTGTTGACTTGCTTCTGTGCTGCTGTTAAAAATCACTGAACATGTATGTGGGATAAAAGTTTTTCAATAGGATTTTTAATGAGAAATATTGAAATTTCCATTTCTATGACTTTTATTCTACAATAAAAGATTTCTTCATTTTTATTGTAAATGTACTGTTAGAGACCTGGAACTTTTTCTATCCTTGAGAGTGCTATCGGATCCTATAATACATTGATAGGTTCAGAATAATAGTTACAGCTACAAACAGTAAGTGAAGCCAAAAGCAGACCACTTGGCTACAAAGCAAATTGTCAACAACAGACAGCTTAGTATATTGGTGGGTTCACATATATCAAATCAGATACAATGGTTGGTCCGTAATTCTCATTTTTCCTCTTAAAAAGAATTGTTTCTTTTGCATACCAATGCAAACTCTCAGCACATCTAAACTAACATCCCAGTTCTCAGACTTAGAGCGGAGTTCTCTGAACCTTTGACAAATATTTACTTACAAGCTACCATAAACCACACATTGTACTGAGGGCTGGGGATAGAGCAATGAATAAAATAAAGTCCATGACCTTGAGGAATTTATACTCTAGGAGAGGATAACAAGAAACTTGTAAGTTTTTAAATGTGTATTATAATGTCAAACACTGTGCAGTGTTACAAAGAAATATAAATCAGGAAAGAGTAATGAAGTTGAGAAATTTGGTCTTTTAAACAGGGTGCCTTTGAGGATATAAGATGTAATGAAGTGATAAATTGGGCCATGCAAATAGCTGGGGGGAAATTATTCCAGACAAGGGGAACCAAAAGAGAGAAGGCCTCTGTGATACGGATGTACTCAAGTACAGTCAGGAATAGGAAACCGGCCCTTATGGTTTGAGGTGGGTAATCTAAGGCAAAGAAGAGACCACAAGAAAAACAGGGCCTTGTAGATGTCACAGGCTGAGGCTTAATACCCCAATTTGTTTGTGCATTTGATCAAGATAGCCAAAGAAAGATAGCATAATAAAACCCATTGTTGTACTTGGTTTTATGAGCTTTGTCAATAACTTGCAACATGATTTGTGGGTCATCATCCATTTACTTGATAAAATGTATTGTGTACCATATGAGCAATGGATTGTGATAAGTTCCCGGAATGCAAAAGAAAATAGAATAGTCCTTATGCTTGATAAGTTCACAGGAGAGTGGAGGTGAGGGGACATGCAAAGACAGTATAGTGCCTATCTGTGATAACTAAATATTCGCAAACATAGAGCAAGAATGTTGTAAAAGCACTGAAGAACAAGTCTTAGGGTGTGTAGAGCTGGCTAGGGGCATCAGCAAGTGTTTGAAAGAATATTTGAATTGGATGAGTAAGAGTTTGTTAGGAGAAGAAGACAAAAAACACTTTAAAGAGAGGAAGGGTAATGGCAAAGGCATGTAGCCTCAGGGCTTGTTCCTATCTCCATTACTTAAAAGACAGTATTATTCATCTTCACTCAGGGAAACAAGTCTCTGATGACCAGGATTATCTATATCGCTGGATATGGTTCAACAGAAAAGAATGCCATGCTAATTAAAAATTCTGACAACATTATGACTCTGAGGTACATTATCTCAAAATTTACTTAATGTACTCAAAATGTTCTAATGTTAGCCATTAAGCCTAACTATTCTGCTTAATATCACCCAATCTCTTTTTCATTGTGCAAATTTGCCACATATTTTTTCTTTTAGCCATCTCTCTGTGACTTCTGCCCTGGGAGTAGTCGTATAAGAAACATCCCTTCATTGCGGAGACTGACCACATTCCAGGATCTTAAGGTGTGAGTGTCCTATCTGACCACTCCAACTAAGTAAACTTCTTTTAAAATAATAATTATTATAATTATTATTTGCAACATGCCAGGAATCGTGCTAAGCTTTGAGCAAAAACAAGAAAAGTTTCCCTTTCTGGACCATTATTTAAAAAACTGACAATGATTCTGAGAAGACAGGTGGCAAAATTATAAAATAATTGGGAAACAATTATGGTCCCAAAGCAGAACTGGCCACAAATGTTGAAAGACTAGTGTATCTTCTGCAAAAGATGTCACACATACGCTCATGATGCACTAAATAAAATTCTGTAAGATTTGTAGATTTGCTGTCTACATTTTCAGTATCCACTTTGAAATGCAAATATCTAGGAAAGAATAGAATTTCTAAAGATATTTCTGAAATAAGTCTCAACTGAGTTTAGAAGAAAGGTTTAATTTTTAAGTGTCAGATTGTTCTAGCAGAGGTGGTCCTGAACAGATTGCCATCATGAGGATGCTGTATGTGTCATATGCCAGGATGAGATAAGGTATCAGAAGGGGTGGGTAGGTGCCAGATACAAAAGGTGCCTTTCTCCTAATTTTGCATTATTTCATAATAAAATATCCAGCTGTTTTTAAAAGGAGAATGAATTCACTCTTTGGAGTAATAGAGTTATTAAATAACCAAAGTTATCTGCATATGGAATATATATGCAGCTATTATCTATCAGAATTTAAAATATTTAATGACATGGAAAATCATTCATAACTAGGGAAAAAACAACTAGAAAAAACACATATAGAGTAATCCTAACACAAGTACGTAAAATGAGAGGGCAAAGAAAATACACCCCAAGGTAGTAATCTACAAAATGTGCTTCTCACCCTGTTGTTTTTCAAAAATTCCTACAACAAACGTTTTACTCCAGTATTAAGAAAAACAACAAAACTTATTATTTAAATGGGATAAAAAAAGATTCTCTCTGATATTAATCCCTATGCCTGCTTCCATGAATTCTGGAGATGAGACAGCACACCCAGTCACCATGGCTGTGCTGGAAGGTTAACATAACTTTTGGGCTGCTTTACTCCAAGTCAATGACTGCTGGCTGCTCCCCTCACATGCCAGGATGCCAGTCCTGCCTGGGAGGGATGAGGACTTGCACTCCCTGTGGCCTTGCTATCTTGCCTGGAATGTACATCATGGTCAAGATGGAAAGGGATTTTTAAGATTCATGGTTTAAAATGGTATGATGAAATATTCTAAGGGGAATGATGAAAGGCGGACTGAATGTTCCTGAACCCTCAAAACAAAATGAAGTATGACAAATGAGTTTCTTTTTTACTTGAATCTATTATTTACTCTTCCTGAGTACGATATGAACTGGAGGACAGGAGACTCTCTCAAGCAGAGGATAAAAAAAAAAAAAAAAAATCTGGAGAGCTGATAAAATTTATAATATTACAACCCTTTAAATGTATTTTTGAGTATTTTACATATCTAGTAGAAAAATGTTATTTTACCTAACTTCTTTTAAAACCACAGATAAGGGGCACCTGGGTTGCTCAGTCAGTTAAGCGTCTGACTCTTGGTTTTGGCTCAGGTCATGATCTCACGGTTTGTGAGTCGAGCTCTGCAAGGCGGTCTGTGCTGATAGTGCGGAACCTGCTTGAGATTCTCTCTCTCACTCTCCTCCCTCTGCCCCTACTCCACTCATATGTGCTCGCTCTCTCTCTCTCTCTCTCAAAATAAATATATAAACTTAAAAAAAAAGCACAGATAATGTAAAGATGAATGTGAGGTAGTATTTGATGTACATGTTGAAAGAATGAGTTAAAATTATTTTGAATTGTTTTAATGATTTTTATTACCTACTTATCCCCATAAATACATATATACATACATAAATATATACACACATACACACATATATATACACACACACACATACACACATGGATATACATACACATATATTTACATGCATACATATATACACATGTGAACTTAATATATCCACATTACCAATCTTCTATGTCCTTATTTTTAAATATGACCAAAAAACACCAGCATCTGTCTAGCAAATAACTTCAGAATCCACCCCACCCATCTTGAACATAGTCATGAACAATCTATATTGATGGCACAGAAACAGCTCCATCCCATTGTTCTCCATTGGAGACACAGTCGCCACCTAAGCCAGTGTTTCACTTTGTTCTACCTCACACGGGTAACATAGGCAGAGTACTCAAAACGGACATATGGTGTTGTGGCAATATTGATAAAGTCTTGTAACAAGAAACCACAGTAACCTCAAATGAGTAGTGCTATGAAACTTATATCCTCAGTGTCACTTAGCTTCTATTGTGGTCAAGACCTAAACAAAAACTGTCAGTGTTCTGAGCATCCACATAAACAGTGTGGTGGCCTGGCCGCAATTATCATCTGTTCTGATAATTATCGGTATATGCCATTAGAATCTTCTTCAGGCAAGAGGCCAACATAAATGTGCAAAGACAGGCATGAAAAACAATGAGGACGGAAGAAAATGCACCCACCCCAGCCAGTGCAGAAGGAAATTTACAATGACTCCACAGAGAATACTTCACTGAGAAACAAAAAAAGTCCCAGAAAAAAAGATCAATGTACCCACCTCTAAAGAGAACGTTTTGCAAAATTTCACATAAATTTAAGGTAACTGGAACTTTTTGTTGGATTCACAGTAATTGTACTGCATCATAATTCTATTTTGTTTTACACTTCATTTTAAAACATGCAATGTTGTAGCACCTTCATTTTTAAAATTAAGAAAGATAACACTAATGTGAATCACATGTGTTCTTTGAATTTTCAAATACATGCATGCTTTTCCACTTGACATTAGATTTTCCTTCAGATATAGGAATCTGAAATCACTAAAGAGCAAGGAATAATGAATATAGTTTCCCCAACTGCTCCAACTTTGTGTTACCACCCTCCTCATTCCATATCCATTTATTTCTTAGTTGGGTCAACTTTGGTCTAATTATTTGAGATTTGTGACTGCTATAGGAATAAGAAAAAAGCCAGGAATTAAGAGGGCATGAAATGAGTTTTGAAAGAATCCATAAATGAATCTAATTTCCTAGTGCTTAAACAAGAGTGAGAGAGAGAACCCTAACATACCTACCATCTTTAAAAAGACTTCTTTTCATTTCTGTTTTTTTTTTTTTAAGTTTATTTATTTTGAAAGAGAGAATGAGAGAGAATGAGGGAAAGAGAGAGAAGGAAAGAGAAAGAATCCCAAGCAAGTTCTGCACTCCATGCTGAGCCTTGGGGCTCAATCCCATGATGGTGAGATCATGACCTGAGCCGAAATGAAGAGTCAGTAGCTCAACTGACAGCCATCCAGGTGCCCCGTGGGGTTCTCTTTAAATTCCAAACTTCCTATCTTCAAAATGTACAACATTTTCAGGTCTTCTGCTTGCCTCTTATTTTGTAAGAACTGTTAAGTTTATCAGCCTCTTTCTTAAGCCCAGATATGAGAAAAGAGTTACGTTGACATTTGTTTGGTTAGTTGGTTTTATGTATTTTTTTTTTACATTCTAGTGTCTATTGGGAAACAACACCATGATAAAAAGGACAAACAGGAACCCCACACCTGACCACAATAAAAAAATCATGGTTTCAAACATCACACAATTGGCTGACCCGTATTTTTTTTCCCTATGGGCCAACAGCTGCATGACTCACTGATGTATGTTTTGCCTGTCTTCACACTGAGTGGGCTGATGTAAATAGGAAGTGATGAGGAAAATCAATTTGGGGCAAACACATTTTTTCAAGGCTGTAACAGGAAGAGATAGGAAGCCCAGGAAGATACTTGATAGATATTCAACTCTGTAGAAAGGAGGAAGTAGCATGTTGAAGCACGAGGCTAGTTATTTTGAGTTGTTGAACGGAAACGGGATACAACAGAGAAAGGACGCAGATAGGATGCATTTTGTTGCATAGCAACACAGAGGATGGCAGCCACTGTACATAACGGAGACCATCTGTTTGCATGAAAGACTGAGGAGAAACGGTTGTTTACAAGAAAGGAAAAAAAATGAGGTGAATAAAATAAGTCTGCAAAGAATTTATGAGGCTCCATATTCCTTTTTAAAAGCATGTTTTGTAATAATATAAGACGACTCTTATTAAGATTTAAATGTTATTTCAAAGAGTTGATTTTAATCCATGAAATATGATGCCTTATACTACCACCCTGACTCTGTACCACACTCCTTGCTTTGGATCAAGCACTTGCTGCACAACTTTCTAGAAAGGCTTGGAGGGGGTTAGGTTGGTGCAGTGTGTACTGTTTATAACTTTGGACAACACGATTCAACCCAAAAGTCAATGTCCAATAAAAATTAATGGTCAGTGGAATCTCCCAGATAGTTATACCAGCAAGACTGTATCTAGAAATGATTAGGAGTGGGACTGTGCTGTATTTCAGATGGGTAAAGGAGTTATCTGGTAAGAAGGTACCAAGGTATATCAAGGAGGCAGAAAAATGAACGATTAGGTTTCCAAGGAACAAGCAAACGCAGTAACTGCCTCCAAGGTCACCCAGCCTTAACCATGCAGGGATCTCAGTCACTGGTAATCCGATCACCAATGTCCCTCAAAGGTCCCTCAGGTGAAAGGCATAAACTGGGCTGGTGAACTGGCTAGAACTGGCCAACATCCTGGTGCAGCACCCCAGCCCACATTGGGACCTTCTGAACTCTGTGTGGTTAAAACTGAGAGAATTTCAGTAAATCACAGTTCAAAAAAAAAAAAAAAAATAGTGGCCAATTAGCTTAAAGACGAATTAGTGGAGTGGGGGTGATAAATGAGGAGGGGAGTGAGAATGTTAGCTCCATTGAAGATAAATGTCCTCTCTCCTGTCCCATAAGTTCCTCCAGAGGACTTCCTGGGGAGTAACTCCTATCACAGACCCCTGGCTGAAAAGAGAGACATGGAGCCACAACAGTATTTTCCTAGGAAGCCCCTAGTGTAAGTAGGAAAATGTGCAAAGTGGATAAATTCTTCCTTTTGGGACAGGAAGTGCTCTCCAGAAATAATATCCAATTTCCTGCTGCCAAAGACTATCAGCCCTTGGCTGATTCTACTTCTATAGAAATGTACTAGCCTGCTTCCTTCCCTCTACCACTGATATGCCCCAAATTTGCCCCTTTCTCCACCCCACAGAATTATCGAGCCACACTTGTCCAGAGACTGTGCCTCTGTTGCTGTCTTCATACACTGGTTGGCAGCCATATCCTTGCTTCTCTTTTATGCAGGGGCACAACTAAGGGGACAAAGGATCTATGTTCACCCAGCAGTGGCACCACAGGCATTATATTAGGGGAAACCATCATCCCATCATAGAAACCTTCACTTTGGTGGTACCAAAAAGAGAACTCTACCCCCAGCAATATTCCATTTTGGAAGAGGTATTTACATGATATCCCACAAGATAGAAAACATCAAGGAGAATACCAAAAAATTAAAAAGAACATGAGCTAACACTGACCTAGAACAGGATGAGAAGCAGAAGTATTAGTCTATTCGCCACTTTCACCTTACATTATAGGTAAATAATACAGTTAGGAGCATGGACTCTGGTATCAGAGTACTAGGTTCAATTCCAGATTCCCCTCTCTACTGGCCTGATGGCCTTCGGGTTTTCTCATCTGTAAAATGGAAATAACTACACCAAATATCTCATGAGGTGGTGAGGATTTGGGAAGACAACTCACATGAAGCATGTACATAATAAACATATACATACATGGTAAGCACTCACTAAATATTAGCAATGACCATTTGGGGAAACCAATTTTGGCAGGTAAAGTTATGAACCTGAAAAAGTTTTAATCCATATAATAAATCTAACACAATCCATCATATATGTAGATCTCTGCAAAAAAATGTGGAAAATAGTTTCCCTTGCTGAAATATCAGGAAATCAAAACTACATGACCTGTGATATTCTTAAAGTACATATGTTTATACTGATTAGTGACTGTACTATTTATTGGAAATTAAAGTTCAATTTTTGGTGTGTTTGTTCCTAATAAAAAGTTTATTATAACACAGACCTTTCTCTCGATGTGAATGCTTACCCAGAAGAACCCGAATCAAGATTTCTTAGAGTGTATTAAATTTTTAAGCAATGAAATGATTTTCAAGTTTTAGTCCTAGGATTCCTAAATTTAAATATGTCACAATTTCTCAAACTCATGTGTGTAGGCTCTTAGTTTTGCCCTATATAGTTTACACTTGTATATTACAAAATTCTCATGAATGCAAAAGACAACTGACAATACATTTACTCCCAGAGTAATCACTGAAGAGTGGCTAGTACTGGAAGTGCAAAAATTAAGTTCAAATACCAGCTGCACACCTTGTACCTGAGAAATACTGAGCCTTCTGCTCAACCTCTCAGAGCCCCAGTTTCCCGATTTTTAAAACGGTATTTTTTTATAATAATATATATATATTTTTATAATATATATATTTTATATATATTATTATATATAATATATATATTAATATTAATTAATTAATATTAATATATATATTATATATTATATATAATAATAAAAATAAATTCATATTATTAAGACTTGTTTTGCAGTCTAACAAATGATCTATCCTAGAGAATGTTCCTTGTGTGTTTGAGAAGACTGTGTATTCTGCTACTGTTAGATGAATAATACTGTAAATATCTACCTGGTCTAATATGTCATTTAAGCCAATGTTTCCTTATTGATTTTCTACCTGGATGATCTATCCCCATTGTTGAAAGTGGGGTATTGAATTACCCTACTATTATTGTATTGCTATCAATAACTCCCTTCAGACCTATTAATATTTGCTTTATATAGTTAGATGTTTCTATGTTGGGTGCATAAACATTTACAAATGTTATATCCTCTTGTTGGATTGATCCCTTTATCATTATCAGATGACCTATTTTGTCTCTTGTATAGTTTTTGGCTTAAAGTCTAAAAGTCTAATTTGTCTGATATTAAGTACAGTTACCTCTGGTTTCTTTTGGTTTCCATTTGCACGGAGTATCATTTTCCATCATATCAAGCATCTTTTCCATTCACAATGTTATAAAACTAGAAATTAATTAAAAGGATAAAACTGGAAAATTCACGAGCATGTGAAAATTAAACAACATGCTCTTGAACAACCAATGGGGTCAAAGAAGAAATTAAAAAAAAAGAAATCAAAAAATATCTTGAGACAAATAAAAATGGAAACACAATACACAAAACTTATGGGATACAGCAAAAGCAATTTAAAGAGGGCAGTTTATAGTGATATATACCTACATTAAGAAAAAAGAAAGATCTCAAACAACCTAACTTTACACCTAAAGGAAACTAGAAAAATGAGAACTAAGCCCAAAATTAACAGAAGGAAAGAAAAAACAAAGACCAGAGTGCAAAGAAATTCAATAAAGATAGAGCATGTGACCCTTTGGGGTCCTGATTTCAAGCCTCATGTTGCGTGTAGAGTTTACTTTAAAAAAAAAAATCCTCAAGATTCCATCAAAAAACTGTTAGAAATAATAAACAAATTCAGTAAAGTTTTGGGAAACAAAACCAATATAAAAAAATCAGTTGCATGTCTATATACTAATAATCTATCATAAGAGAAATTAAGAAACAATCCACTTTATAACAGCATTAAAAAGAATAAAATGCTTAAGGATAAATTCAACCAAAGAGGTGAAAAATCTATACACTGAAACTATATGATGCTGATGAAAGAAACTGAAGAAGACACAAATAAATGGAAATATATTCCATGTTCGTGGATTAAAAGAATATTGTTAAAATGCCCGTACTATCCAAAGCAATCTACAGAATCAATGCAATATCTATCAGAATTTTAATGCCATTTTTTTTCTCAGAAATAGAACAAACAATCCTAAAATGTGTATGTAACCACAAAAAGTCCTGAATAGCCAAAGCAATCTTAAGAAGAACAAAGCTGAGCACATCAAGGTTCCTAATTTCAAACTGTATTGCAAAGCTACAGTCATCAAAACAGTATGGTATTGGTTTAAAAACAGATACACACACCAACAGAATACAATACAGAGCCCAGAAATAAACCAAACATATATGGTCAGGTAATTTATGATAAAGGAACCAACAATATACAATGGGGAAAGGATAATCTCTACAATAAATGATACTGGGAAAATTGGTTAGCCATATGCAAAAAAATGAAACTAGACTCCTATATCATACACAAAAATTACCTCAAAATGGATTAAACACTTGAACATAAGACCTGAACCCACAAAACTAGTAGGCATTACAGAAAATGTAGAAATATAAGAAAATGTAGGCAGTAAACTACTTGACATCAATCTTGGAAGTGATTTTTTAATTTGACAACAAAAGCAAAGGCAACATAAAGCAAAAAGAAATAAGTGGGACTACATCAAACTAAAAAACTTTTGCACAGCAAAGGAAACCATCAAAAAACTGAAAAAGCAACCTACTGAATGGGAGAAAATGTCTACAAATCATCTATCTGATAATGAGTTAATATACAAAATATATAAGGAATACATGTGACTTAATAGCAAAAAAAAAAAAAAAAAAACCTGATTAAAAAATGGGTAGAGGAACTGAATAGACATTTTTCCAAAGAAGACCTACAAAAGGCCAACAGGTGCACGTGGGCACTGTAAGAATGTAAAATGGTGCAGCCACTACAGAAAACAGTTTGGAGTCTCCTCAAAAATTAAAACAAGAACTAGCATATTATCCAGCAATCCCACTTCTAAGTATATGACCAACGGAAATGAAAATAGAATCTTGAAGATATATCCACACTCTCATGCTTACTGTGGCATTATTCACAATAGCCAAGATGCAGAAACAACTTAAGTGCCAGTCAATAGAACAATAGAAGAACATAAAATGATATACATATATGTATCATATATATTATGATATATATATATATATATATATATAATATTAAGTACTATTCAGCCACGACAAAGAAGGAAACCTGTCTTTTGTGACAACATGGGTGGGCCCTGAAGGCATTATGCTAAGTGAAATAAGTCAGATGGAGAAAGATAAATACTGTACGATCTCATGTATATGTAGAATCTAAAAAAGCCCAATTCGGGGTACCTGGGTGGCTCAGCTGGTTAAGAGACCAACTCTTGATTTCGGCACAGGTCATGATCTCACAGTTCATGAGATTAAGCTGCTGTTGGGCTCTGCACTGACAGCACAGAGCCTGCTTGGGATTCTCTCTATGTCCCTCCTCTGATCATGCTCACTCACACTCTCTCTCTCTCTCAAAATAAATAAACATTTAAAAATTAAATTAAATTAAATTAAATTAAGCCAAATTTGTAGAAACAGAGACTGGAATGCTGGCTGCCAGAAACTTGGGGGTGGAGGAAATGTGTGGGTCAAAGAGTACAAATTTCCAGCTATAGGATGAATACATTCTTGGGATCTAATGTGCAATATGGTGATTATAGTTAATAATATTGTATTATATACTTGGAAACTGCTAAGAAGGACCTTCAGTGTTCTTACCATAAAAAAGAAATGGTATTTGTTTGATGTGATGAAGGTGTTAACTAATGCTATGGTGATAATCATCCTACAATACATAAGTATGTCAAACCAATACATTGTACACCTTTAAGTTACACAATGTTGTATGTCAATTATATCTCAATAAAACTGGGGAGAAAAAAGAAACCTGGAAGCTCATGCTAATAAAAAACTTGACTTCAGCTTATTTTTCCAAAGATTTTTCAGAAAAGGATTAAGTTTGTGTCTCTGTTATTCAGATGGATACCTTAATATATACTTTTCTTGGCCACTTATGTGTTAGAAACAAAAATAAAGGGGTGCCTGGCTGGCTCAATAGGGGGAGCATGTGAATCTTGATCTCAGGGTTGTAAGTTCAAGCCCCACATTGGGTATAGAGATTATTTAAAAATAAAATCTTAAAAAAAAAAAAAAGAAACAAAATAAGATCATCTACTTCTAGGATGCAATAAAAAAAAAATTTAAATCAATCACAGTCTGCATTTACAATTAATTTTGAAGTGCTTTCTTAAAGTATTCTTATCAGTGACGTGCAAAAAACTGAATCCTTGGCAAAGACTTCAACATATTGTTAGATAAACATTGTAAGTGAACCTTTTTAATGCTCCAGAATACACTTCAACAATGAATATAGTTGGCACAAAAACAGACACATAGACCAATGGAATAGAATAGAAACCGCAGAACTAGACCCACAAACGTATGGCCAACTCATCTTTGACAAAGCAGGAAAGAACATCCAATGGAAAAAAGACAGTCTCTTTAACAAATGGTGCTGGGACAACTGGACAGCAACATGCAGAAGGTTGAAACTAGACCACTTTCTCACACCGTTCACAAAAATAAACTCAAAATGGATAAAGGACCTGAATGTGAGACAGGAAACCATCAAAACCCTAGAGGAGAAAGCAGGAAAAGACCTCTCTGACCTCAGCCGTAGCAATCTCTTACTCGACACATCCCCAAAGGCAAGGGAATTAAAAGCAAAAGTGAATTACTGGGACCTCATGAAGATAAAAAGCTTCTGCACAGCAAAGGAAACAACCAACAAAACTAAAAGGCAACCAACAGAATGGGAAAAGATATTTGCAAATGACATATCGGACAAAGGGCTAGTATCCAAAATCTATAAAGAGCTCACCAAACTCCACACCCGAAAAACAAATAACCCAGTGAAGAAATGGGCAGAAAACATGAATAGACACTTCTCTAAAGAAGACATCCGGATGGCCAACAGGCACATGAAAAGATGTTCAACGTCGCTCCTCATCAGGGAAATACAAATCAAAACCACACTCGGATATCACCTCACGCCAGTCAGAGTGGCCAAAATGAACAAATCAGGAGACTACAGATGCTGGCGAGGATGTGGAGAAACGGCAACCCTCTTGCACTGTTGGTGGGAATGCAAATTGGTGCAGCCGCTCTGGAAAGCAGTGTGGAGGTTCCTCAGAAAATTAAAAATAGACCTACCCTATGACCCAGCAATAGCACTGCTAGGAATTTATCCAAGGGATACAGGAGTACTGATGCATAGGGGCACTTGTACCCCAATGTTTATAGCAGCACTCTCAACAATAGCCAAATTATGGAAAGAGCCTAAATGTCCATCAACTGATGAATGGATAAAGAAATTGTGGTTTATATACACAATGGAATACTACGTGGCAATCAGGAAAAATGAAATATGGCCTTTTGTAGCAACGTGGATGGAACTGGAGAGTGTGATGCTAAGTGAAATAAGCCATACAGAGAAAGACAGATACCATATGGTTTCACTCTTATGTGGATCCTGAGAAACTTAACAGAAACTCATGGGGGAGGGGAAGGAAAAAAAAAAAAAAAAAAGAGGTTAGAGTGGGAGAGAGCCAAAGCATAAGAGACTTAAAAACTGAGAACAAACTGAGGGTTGATGGGGGGTGGGAGGGAGGGGAGGGTGGGGGATGGGTATTGAGGAGGGCACCTTTTGGGATGAGCACTGGGTGTTGTATGGAAACCAATTTGACAATAAATTTCATATATTAAAAAAAATAAATAAATAAATAAAAAGTGGTATATACATACAAAAAAAAAAAAAAAAACAATGAATACAGTAATTCCAAATTAATATTCCTCAGGTAGGGGCACCAGGCTGGCTCAGTTGGAAGAGGAAGCAACTCTTGATCTCGGGGTCGTGAGTCTGAACCCTACATTGGGTATAGAGATTACTAAAAAACTAAATAAACTTAAAAAAAAATATTGCTAGGGCATAAAGAACTTAGAATAATATTCTAACATTCTGAGTAGCTATATTAGAAGTTGTATGTGTTTTGATGATGTTAGCTACAGCACACAATGTCATCATGTATTTGTTTTTCGAAAATAAAACAATCAAAAAATAATTTACTGTGTCCTTAAAAAAAAAAAGGAGTACAACTTGATAGTATGGGATTTTTAATACAAATTAAATGTTTTAGGATAGGAAAATACCTGGCACAAAGCAAGCATGAAACAAATGATCATTTCCTTCCATCCTCCAGTTCATAAAAAAAATTTCTTATGTCAAATTGCTCTATCAAATCCTCAGATGGTAGGTACTATATCTCATCCTCAAATGAAAGAAATGAAGTAATGAATGAGTAAACTGTCTTGGTGACTGCCTCTCCCCTGCAGAGTAGGAGAATTAGTCTTGTTAAACCCCACACGACTCTCTATAGTGTATAGGGAAGAGGCCACTCCATGTGTCTAAGTCCTCAAGACATAGTTATAAGCACTGCACAGTCTCAAAGATGGGTCTCATCTGGTGACAATTTTCCCAGCATCCTGAGAGGTAGGGAAGCTTCTGAAAGTGAACTCCCAAGTTCCTAGCTTACAAGTAATCACTCTCTCCTTAGTCCTTAATAAGAACCAAGAACCTTGACTTGAAGAAAGGTGTGTGTCCCTCAGGTGTGACAGTGGGATGTAATTAGTTTCCATGCACTGTTCGAACCTGTACTAGTCTAAATATATTTGTTTGTTCTTCTTGTTCAGAGGTTCCAAAGGATTATTTGAAAAGTTAAACTCTTTCATGCATGGTTGAGACTTGCTCATGACAAGCTGTTTGCTAAATATGTGATACGTCTAGTTACATAATTAGCAACCCAATTTATGTCAACATAAATGTGTTCCCCATAGGAAAATCTAGGAGATTTGTTCTTGGCACTTGCTAAAACTCACCTTTACCATGTAACTTATTCTCCACAGCAACTTATAAAGTAATCTAGAAAAGCTGAATCGATCACATCATATCAGCAAAGTAAAGCTGTGATGGAATTCACTAGTTAACAGAGGATACTGGTATAAAACATGTTCATTATGCTTGGTTAAAAGATAACTATACCCCAGGGGTGCCTGGGTGGCTTAGTCAGTTAAGTGTCCGACTCTTGATTGGCTCTGGTCATGATCTCACAGTTCATGGGTTCCAGCCCTGCACAGGGCTCTGTGCTGACAGCTCGGAGCGTGCTTGGGATTCTCTCTCTGCCACACCCTCACCCCTTCTCACACACATGTGTACCCTCTCTCTCTCAAAATAAATAAAATTAAAAAAAAAAAAGAAAGCTATACCCCCTATTGCTCTGAGTAATATGCTCAGTAAGAAGCATATCAAATCTAACTGCTATCACATCAAGTTTTAGTTACAACTGAAATGTTTTTTTCTGTGACAGGACTTTTTACTACATGAATAACCCAATATTTCAGAGACTTAATTGTAATGTTGAAAGAAATAGGCTTAATTTACTCCACCATTCATATTTCTAAAAGTATAGATTTGATGTCAGATCCAACAATCTGGGCTCTAAGATGTCTTCTTTGGAAGCTGATAATCTATAGCACTGTTTTAAAATATTAAAACATGAAAATTAAAACATTAAAATATGATTCATATAAATTAACAGGAAAACTAATCCAACTGGCTAATAATGACAAAATCTGTGCTTAGTTTTAAATATGGCATAGGCATATCTGTGTGTGTGTGTGTGTGTGTGTGTGTGTGTGTGTGTGTGTAGAAGGAGAAATGGAAGGCAATTGAAAGGAAAAAGAAGATGAAGAGGGGTGGAGAGAAAACGGAGGAGCAGGGAGCGGTTTAGTCTTGGCTCTCACACTGACCCTCACAAGCTGCATGACCCAGTGCAAGTTCCTATGAACTCCCAGCTCCCAGCTTTGTATTGAGAACAATTATTTCTGTTTGTAAGGTTGTCATTGAGATCCCTTGTCTCAGTGTGTGACCCAATGAAGATGCTCAGCAAATGACAGCTGACAATGTCCTTTTCTATCCATGGGTTCATTTGATTATTTAACTCCTAAATGCGCTGTCTACTGGTCCCATTCTTCCTTGAAGAGCCTATGACAGTCTCCTGTGCACAGTGCACCTTCACAAAAAATTTTTGTGCCTCACCCACAAGTATTTCTCAAATGCTTATATAATAAAAGCTCATGTTTGTTTCTAACTTCATGAAACACTTTCATGTACATTATGTTATTTGAGCCCTTAACCTAGGAGACTGAGTCCTAACACCCCCCACAACCCCTTGAAGGAGGCAGAACAAGGATTACCGTCCCCATCTTACACCTAGAACACTGAAGGTCCCAAAGGCCCAGAGATTTGCCTTAACTCTTGCAGCCAGCAAGTGGGCTGGTCTTCTGCCCAGGAACTCTGGCTCCTTCCTGCTCATCCCAGGCTTCCCCTAGAATATGAGCTTTACAGAAGCTGGCACCATCTAGGACCCAATTCTACCCCCTTTATTTCTGTGGATGGTGAGCATTCGAGTACCAATTATTACCATGTACAGCATAGTGGGGTATTTGAAAAAGAAGATACCATTTCACTCTAATGACCACCTTCCTGCCAGTGGTCAGATTGAAATCCCCCGGGGTGGGAGAGGAAACAGTATTTCAGAAGAAGAAGCACAAATAGCTTCCCTTGTTCTCAGCATTTGATTCCATTTTATTTCCTTTCCCTACTACCGTCTGAAATAAGCATCCAGCAAAGTAGTCATTTTCTGGGGCACCCAGTATGTAATTGTTGAGGAAATAACTGTGCTCCATCTGTCTTAGCTAATTTATTGCCACATACCATGCTGGCCTGAATTGCCGCAGTGACATTGCTGGGTTCAGGTGGAGAACAGGGCACTCCCACTCCCAGTGTTTATGCACAGAGTTTTTACTGAGGGTTGTTTGAATTAAAGATCTCGTGGTTTTTAAAATGGTGCGGGAGGGGCACTGGGGTGGCTCAGTTGGTTAAGGGTCCGACTTCAGCTCAGGTCATGACCTCACGGTTCATAGGTTCGAGCCCTGCGTCGGGCTCTTTGTTGACAGCTCAGAGCCTGGAGCCTGCTTCAGTTCTGTGTCTCCCTCTCTCTCTCTGCCCTTACCCTGCTCATGCTCTGTCTCTCTCAAAAATAAACAAACATTTAAAAAGTTTTTTTTTTAAGTGGTGAGGGAGTGAAAACTTTTGTTCTAGATGATTATAGGTTTGACTAAAGAGAAACTTGAAATGGAAGCAAGAGACACAGGCAGAGGTAAAACAGAATGAGCCACTGGATGATCACAAGAATAAAATTTTGCATTTCTAAACTATCTACTTTACAGAGTAGCTCGTTAAACCTTGTAGCTATTAGGTTAGTGCTTACAATGTCTTTTAGATAACACAGAAGTTCCATTTCCTTATTAGTGGAAACTAAGGGCCAGTTACTGGCAATCAACCCGGGGGGGGGGGGGGGGGGCACGTTGTACAGCAGTTGGCTCCTGCCCTGAAGAGAAGAATGTCTGAGAAAGCAGGGAGGAAAGACAGAGACCACCAGGGAGTGGCAGAGGTGGCCTGGAGCAGGTGGGAGCATCAGGCAGGAGGCAAGCTCCCATGACTCATGTAGGACTGTGGTCTCAGAGGTTTGACAAGTGAGTGCAGTGAAAAGCTGGAGAAAAAAAACCACCACCACTCACTGTGCACCTTCTCCTAGTGAGGGGCAGAGCAGAGGCATGAGAATGTTGATGTGTACCTACCCAGCCACTCGTCTCACAAAGTGGGGCAGTCTCTACACCTGTTTCCTGAAGTTCTACCTAATGGTCCTTCCTGTGGTTCCTATGGGTCCCCATCTTTTTCCCTTCATGTCAACTATTTTGCATTCTTACTTTTAATGCTGCCATAGAGGAAAATTAATAAAATATAAATTTAAAGTATGTGCAAATTAAATTTATTTGCTCACTTAAGAAATACTTCCTGAGCCCCTATGATGTATCAACAGAATGTGCCAGGGATACAGCAAATGAAAAGGCAGAGGCAGTCCTGCCCTCTTGGAGATGTGATGTTTGTACTAGGAAGGCAAATACTTAACACTGCTTTAATTTTTAAGGAAGGTCTAATTTTATAAGCAAATCATGTATCTTAAGTATATTAGCAGGAAAAAAAATGTAGTGTTTGAAAGTTATTGACAAAAGAGTATAAGCTTTTACTATGTACTCAAAGGAAACAGATTCTCTGAGGTTCCTGCTTCTTCCTGGAAGAAATCCACCAGGTGCCATTATAAGGCCCTAACAACCTCCATTATCTTACCTCAAGTATCTTTGATACTATCAGACAGGAGTATTCCAAGCGTGGTCCCGAACCTGCTTCACCTGCATTACTTGGGAACTCCTTAGAAATGCACACTATTCCAGGGGTGTCTGTGGCTCAGTAGGTTCAGCATCAGACCTTGGTTCAGGTCATGATCTCATGGCTCGTGAGTTCAAGCCCCGCCTCAGGCTCTGCACTGACAGCTCAGAGCCTGGAGTCTGCTTCAGATTGTGTCTCCCTCTCTCTCTGTGCCCCTCCCCCCCGTCAAAAATAAATAAACATTAAAAAATTAAGAAAAAAAGGAAGAAAGAAAAACAAGTGCCCACTATTTGGCCCCAGTTTCAACCTAACAAATCAGAACTCTAGGGCTAGGGCCCAGAAATCCATGTTTCAATAATCCCACCAGGTAATTCTAATGCACACTACAGTGTGAAAGCCTGTTTGATAAGATAACGTCAATCAAAAGTCATCCCCAGTGGCAAGGCTCTTGACCTCAACAGAGTCTCTAGACCTTATTCCCCACACTTGGAACTGCCTGAACATCACTTATAAGCTGATTTTCATCACCTAATCCTTAGGCAAGAAAAATATGAGGACAAAGTTTGATAGCTCAGCATAAAACAAGCTTTACCAGGGTTATCCTCTCAGCTTTGAATTCTGCTTTGAGCAACCAGGCTCTTTTGTATTCTCCTGAGCAAGCCTTGCCCCATCACCCAGTTTCAGTAAATCTGCCATATTATCTTTTGCTTAACCTCTGCCTTCCGTCCCATCTCAATATCTTGATATCTTCATTTCCTAATTACTCTAGGTGACTGCTCTCCCAGCCCTGAAAATGAGGTTCAGGGTCTACAACTCCACATCTGGCTGTCAAACTTTTGTCTGACTCACACTTGCTGTAGGATCCTTTGCCTTCTGGCTGCTGTGCAACCTCTGTGATCAGGGCTGCATCGCCTGTTCAATCTTCCACTTGCCTGTGCCCCGCAGTCTAACACTCCTGAGATTACAGGTGTTCATCACAGTCAGCTGAGAAATCCATTTGGCCCTTGACAAGAGACCTGAAGTATGTTCTGTTTCCAGATCTTAGTGGATAAACACCTTCCTAGAATTCTAGTTGACAAATAAAATTGTATTCTAGGTGATGAAAAGAGAAATAACTGGGTAGAACATTTATTGACAACCCAATAATCTACCTTTCCTTATGGAACAAAAATTACCTTCAAAGTACCACCCTGATTCAATCACCTAGACTGCAATCCCCACAGTTACTGGTAAGGCTCACATCCCTGTCGTACCCTACTGTGTCTCACGGAGTGTCTTACACAATGCACGGCAACATGGTAAGCACTCGATAAATATGTGCTACATAAATGAAGGCATAGTCTATTCCCTTTCTCTTGTTTTCCAGCTAATTTATAAATTAGCTTAGTCATCATTCTCACATGCTTATTAAGTACCATCATGGGAAACATTAGGGCCAAGACTGACTGTTGATTGCACAAAGAGAACAAAGAGAGGGGAGAGGGTTCATTTAAAACACGCACACTGTCCTGGGGGCCAGACAACTGGATTTCTCTCATGGCTTAGCCACTGGTTATCTAAGTTACCTGAGCATGTAGCATAAAATGTCTCAATTGCCTCATCTGCAAAAGGATGAGATTGGATTATATAGTCTCAAAATCTCCTTCTGGCTCTATCACTCTAGGACCTTACAGTGGACCAAAGTCCCCTGGTTTTTAATTTTTAGAATAGATTCAACACAGAAGTTGCTGACATGCTACATAACTTATTATATTTCATTACAGTGCATAAAGGTAATTATTTTTCTGCTAATATAGGTAAGAGACATAATTTGCTTTAAAAATGGATATTCCCTTCAAATTTGAAATAGACTACAGGTAGTCTTGCTCAAGGGTATAGAGGTTGGCTGATCTTGGCTGCAGACTCTGAAATGGGTTTAGGTCTGCTTCACATGTCTCCTCCCTCTCTTTGGATCAGCAGCTACCTGAGGATGTTCTTGTGTTAACTGGTAGAAGCACAAGAAGCCAAGTCAAATCACACAGGAAAATTTAAAACCTCTGTTTGCATCACAGCCACTGATATTCATTCTACTGACCAGGACACGAAAAGATGTTCAACATCATTAAGCCATTAGGGAAATGAAAACCAAAGCGATAAGATACAACTTCACACCCACTAGGATGACTATAATCAAAATGACAGATTATAATAATATTGTTGAAGATATGGAGGAACTGGAATCCTCAAACATTACTGAAGAAATATAAAATGGTACATCTACTGGAGAAAAAAGATTGGCAATTCTCCAAAATAGAGGTATCTTATGGTTCGATGCTATCCCTATGTATATACTCAAGAGAACTGAAAACATTTGCTCATATAAAAACTTGTACATGAATGCTCCTAACAGCTTTATTCACAACAGCCAAATGGTGGAAACAAGCAAAATGTCCATTAACAAATAAACAAAATGTGGCATACCCATACAATGGAATATTATTTGACCATAAAAAGAAATGAAGTCTTAGTTCATGCTGCAGCCTACATAAGTCTTTACAACACTGTAGTGAGTAAAAGAAGCCAGACACAAAAGACCACGTAACATATGATTCTATATGACATGTCCAAAATAGATGGACATATCTTTCTTATAAAGACAGAAAGTAGATTAGTGGCGGCTTGGAGTTGGGGGAGGGTGGAATAGGCAGAGACTGCTGACTAGTATATGGTTCCTTTCTGGGGTAATGAAAATGTCCCTAATTAGATGACAGTAAGGGTTGCACATTTTCATGAATATGCTAAAAGCCACTGAACTGTACACTTTAAAATGGTGAAGTTTATGGTATATGAATTACGTTTCAATAAAAAATAAGATTAGAGTTTCAATGAGTAAAGTAAATCAATGAGATAAGAAGTAAATCAATGAGATAAGAAAATATGTATGTTCTGCCTATTCTAGAAGGAGGGACTGTGAAGCCACACAGTAAAGGCTTCAATGTATGGTCCATAATTAAAAGAAGTGAAGAAGTGGAAAATTAATCCAGCATACTAAAAATAATGTTCTGTATTTTCATAAATTTTAAGCATATTTTCAAAGCTTAAAAAGCAGAGAGGAATTCTCAGCAGAGATAAACTTGGAAATGCCCAACATTAATAATATATATTTGCCTAAAAATAAATTATATATAAATATATATATATATTTTTAGATACATATATAGATAGATCTCCTGTAGAAATCCTGCTTTCAGGAGCTTCTTGAAACAAGGTGGAAACAAACCATCAAACATCAGTAATGAGGGATGAGAAACAATTGGAATTTGTGAAGCATCTGAATTATAAACATTCTTGAAGTACAGTTTCATTCCTTTCAAATACAAACAACATAAACTAATCTGGAGAAAAAAAAACACCTGGTAGAAATCTTTAGAAAATTAGTTTAATGAGATTTCAAATTGCAATTAGCACATCAATTATCCATATATAAATTGTGTTTCTACAGTGCTTAGTGGAATTTTTTAAGTGCCTCAAACCATGTATTCTGTTGAACAACTTAAAAATTTCCTCCTACCCTCAGGTCTTGTTTACATATTTAATGTGTGTTATCTACAAATTAAGTGTTTGCTCATGCACCCTAATGTTTATAGCAGCATTATCAACAGCCAAAGTATGGAAAGAGCCACAACGTCCATCGATGGATGAATGGATAAAGAAGATGTGGTGTATATATACACACACACACACACATATACACACATATATAATGGAGTATTACTCAGCAATCAAAAAGAATGACATCTTGCCATTTGCAACTCCGTGGATGGAACTGGAGGGTATTATGCTAAGTGAAATTAGAGACAAACAAATATCACATGACTTCACTCATATGAGGACTTTAAAATACAAAACAGATGAACAAAAGGGAAAGCAAAAATAATATAAAAACAGGGAGGGGGACAAAACATAAGAGACTCTTAAATATGGAGAACAAACAGAGGGTTACTGGAGGGGTTGTGGGAGGGGAGATGGGCTAAATGGGTAAGGGGCATTAAAGAATCTGAAATCCTTGTTGCACCATATGCTAACTTGGATGTAAATTAAAAAAATAAATTAAATTTAAAAAAAGAAAAAAAATTAAGTATTTGCTTAGCAAAATAAACCTCAGTACTACGCTCCTAACTCAACCATCACCAGTTGAAAATCACTCAAGTTCCAACTTCATTTGATCTTCCTCATGATACATCATGGTAAAGCAGTGAATGGCAATAAAAAGAGATTTTAAATTCGAGTCTCAGAATTAAAGTGACTGAATGTTCTGATTCTACATATGCAGCTAACACTCTTTTCTATACACCAGGCTTACAGTGGCCCATGTTAATGTACACCTGAAAAACAAAAGGCCCTCCTACACAGAAATTCCTCTGTGAAGTACAACTCATTAACTCTTCTTAGCTTTATCTAAAACTGACCTGATCAGGTTACAGTTAAACTCATACCTCTCTCATCTCGCCATAACCAAAATATCCTAGGTAATCAGAAGCACAAGTGAAAACTATCAACATGTTCCAAAGGAATCATTCTTTGGTTTGAGATTCCAGAGAAACAATACATACAACCTCCCCACACACACAATCCTACTAAATTGCAGTTACTACCTTCCCATTTACTGCTCAAAACTCTTCAGAAGGGGGTGCACCATGGACGACAAAATCCTTGATTTCGTTGGATACCAGGGAAGAAAAAAGAGAGAGGCAGCAAAAATGTGCACTACAGACGAGACAGAGAAGTGTGGGAAAAGAGCAATGAATGGGTTAGAAGTAATTCTTGGGCAGAAGCAAGACAAGAATAGAGTGAAAACCAAGAAGAGAAGGAACACAAGAAAAAAAAATCATGGGATGGGTTAAACAGGTTAAGGGGATTATGAGTACACTTATGAGCACTGAGGTATTGTATAGAATTGCTGAATCACTATCTTGGACACCTGAAGCTAATATAATACAGTTAACTATACTGGATTGATAATAATTAATTAATTAATAGATGAATAAATAAACAAATAAATAAATAGAAAAGGCTATTCCTCTGAGAGTAGGCAAAGCAAAGAGAAGCTAAAAGAAAGAAAAGGGACAGAAACTTAAAACTGAGGAACAAGATATGCAATATTTTATAAGCAAAATTTGGGCAAAGTATCTGACTTCATATGGTAAAAATGGTATCTGTGGAATAAATAAATGAGCATCTAACTCTGAAGCAACAGCAATAAAAGCAAACTCACCATTTCATCTCCAAAACTCATTCTTTGCTGATGTCCTTTCTTCTGTTAATAGTGTCATCCTTTTAGGGGCACCTGGGTGGCTCAGCCGGTTAAGCTCCTGGCTCTGGATTTCCACTGGAGTCATGGTCTCACTATTGGTAGGATCGAGCCCCGTGTCAGGCTCTGCCCGGACAGCAAAAAGTCTGCTTGGGATTCTCTCTCCTTCTCTCTTTGTCCCTCCCACCTCGCTCTCACGCATGTGTGCACACTCTCTCTCTCTCAAAATAAATTAATTAAAAAAACATTTTTTAATAGTCATTGTTTTCTCAGCTCCCCAAGCTCTTAAAATCCTAGAATCATCTCTACTATTCACTTTGCTTCTCCAGTGCCAGCTTCAATCATTGGAGCATAATTAATCGTTTCTTCATCAGGTCTCCTTTACCCACCTTTTCTGTCCACCACTCTGACCAACTCAACGCATATCTCAATTATGGACTCAAATTACCCTGCACCCACACTAGTAATCGAAGATCGTTCTTGCCTTCAACGAGTTCAAATGAGACATATAAACAAATATAAATTGGCCCTTGAATAATGCGGGTTTCAACTGCAACAATCCACCAATAAGCCAGAATTTTTCTTTTTTTCTGCACAAAATTTTATTGTCTCCATTTGGTCCGCAGCTTTGAAGAAGGTTCCAGGGTGGTTGAAAAGCCTCCTAGTGACTGCAGGGATAGGCTCAGGCAAAAGCCCTGACACCGTGGGGCTCCAGAGGTTCCCAGTGGCGACTGAGGGTGAGCCTTTCCAAGAGACACTCACCCAGCCCCGCCTGGAGGCCAGCCAGCCTGCACAGTCAAGTTGTTGCCCATCTTCTTGAACAGTTTCCTCTCCTCATCCAGGAAGTGGTTCTCCAGGAAGTCACAGAGATGGGGGTCTGCCCGGGGACAGGCAGGACACGCACAGTTCAGTACATGCAGCTTCAGGTCCTTCTCCGTCCAGGGCCATGGCGGCTTCCATGATGTCCACGGTTTCTGACTGTCCTGAAAGAGAGCACAGCCACGGAGCTGGTTTGTTAAGGTCAAGGGACACGTGGCACCCTCTGGCGGAAAAAAATGGCCCATGCTCTCAACATCCACATCCTCCAGGTGGAAACAGTAGCGTAGAGAAAGGTAGGTGCCCAGGTCCTTGGGTGCACACTGATCAGGTGGTCCATGGAGCCTTCACCTCCGTGGAGTAATTTTGATGAATGTGATCGTTCACGGTTGATCAGCAATGAGGTGCTAAGCTCAAGAAACAGTGTTGGCTTGCCCTGGAGATAGAAGATGGTAAGAAGATGCCTTCAGAGGTTTCAACTGGAAAAGAAGTTGGAAGGGTGGTGGGGGGCTGGAAGAAGCTATTCCCTGGATGTGTTCCCTCCCAACACTGTTGAAGCAAGAGACAGATCCTGTGGATCTGCCTACACATAGATTTTTTTATAGTACACTAGTGTAAGTGTATATTATCTTCCTTATAATTTTCTTAATAACATTCTTTTCTCTAACTTACTTTGTGATAAGAATACAATATATAATACATATAACACACAAAATATGTTAGACTGTTTATATTATCAACAAGGCTTTCAGTCAACAGTAGGCTATTAGTAGTTAAGTTTTGGAGAGGTCAAAATTTATGCCCAGATTTTTTATGTGAGGGGGTAGTTTCGGTGTCCCTCACTCCCTGCCCCCAACCTTGTTAAAGGGTCAGCTATAATACAGTGTGAGAAAAATGCCTGAGAAACTCATAATTTAATTATAAGTCTCCCCTAATCTCACTATCCCTAGCCTCTTCCCTTTTTTTTTTTTTTTTGAGAGTTCATGAGCATTTAATAGCACTTCCTGTTTAGACATACCATTTCTTTTACATCATTATTTACTTATTTATTTATTACTAAACATGAATTCAAGGCAAGTATGCAGTTTCTTTTATACTAAAGCAAATCAGGAAATGAAGACAAAATTGCCATCATTGAATGTTAATCTCCAGAGGGGCACCTGGGTGGCTCAGATGGTTAAGCGTCCCACTCTTGATTTCAGCTCAGGTCATGATTTCATGGTTTGTGTGATCCAGCCTTGCAATATCAGCCTCTGCACTCATAGGGCAGAGCCTGCTTGGGATTCTCTCTCTCCCGCTCTCTCTGTCCCTCCCCCACTTGTGCACCTGTTCTCGCTCTCTCTTAAAATAAATAAATAAGCTATAATTTAAAATGCTAACATCCAGAGAACAACATCTCCACAAAGTTGGCCTGAAGACACTCAGATTCTACCAGTTTTTGAGATGTTCCATATTTAGGTAGTATAGACACTGCAGTTATTTTAAGCTTTTTCTTTTTTTTTTTTTAATTTTTTTTAATGTTTTTATTTTATTTTTGAGACAGAGAGAGACAGAGCACAAGCAGGGAAGGGGCAGAGAGAGAGGGAGACACAGAATCCGAAGCAGGCTCCAGGCTCTGAGCTGTCAGCACAGAACCCGAAGCGGGGCTCGAACTCACAGACTGTCAGATCATGACCTGAGCCAAAGTTGGACACTTGACCCACTGGACCGCCCAGGTGCCCCACTTCCAAGCTTTTTCTGAAGTCATTATTTGGATCTTTGCAAAAAGGTTTTTCTCCTACTTGGCAGCAGATGAACACACATCCTTCACTAGCAAACTTAAGCCCCTCTCCTAAGACTGGTTCAGCCTGTGCACAGTTGGACATCAGCCATTCCCTCCAGCATCCTCAGAGCGAGTAAAGTTGGCAAAAATTGTCTTGCCACTGTGCTGCTCCATAGCCAGTTGCCATCATGAGGGCACATGACCACAGGGTCTCTGGGTGACACCACCAGGGGCTGGGGCCCCATAAGCCTCTTCCCTTTTAGATAATATTTTTAGCTAATCTATCCTGAAGGATTATGTGCCAGGCATGTATGAAAGGACCAAGCATTTTACATACTTCCTCTCATTTACTCCTCACAATAACCCTAGAGATAGGTGGTATTATTATTCAACACCTCCATTTTAAAAATAGAGCAACAGTATTTTTCACCACAATGAAAAATAAAACTTAATTAATAAATTAAGTTCTTTAATGAGGGAACTAAGGCTCAGAATGGATAAAGTATTTGCCAAAGTTTATACAGCAAATAAATAGTCAAGGCTATGGTTCTGATTCTATACCCATGCTCTTTACCTCTGTGCTATATACTGTATATTATCACCAGATTCGCTTTCTTTTTTTCTAGTGCTTATTTTATTTTTGAGAGAGAGAGAGTGAGAACACGGAGGGGCAGAGAGAGAGAGAGACAAAGGATTCCAATCAGGCTCTGCTCTGAGAGTGGAGAGTCCAATGAGGGGCTTAAACTCACCAACCATGAGATAACGACCTGCGTCAGACACTTAACCAACTAAGCCACCCAGGCACCCCCCAGATTCATTTTCTTAAAGTATTCTGTCACTCTCTTTTCCAAAACACATTTCCCAGAAGATCAAATCTTTAGCAATTTTCAAGGCCCTTATCACCTAACCACAGCCTCTTTTACTAACTTTACTATTGCCAATACAAACTCCCTCTTCTTCCGAATGAACTCTACACACTCCCATACATACCAGCTCATTCTAATCCATTCCTCTCCCCAAACCTGATGTGGCCTCCACCTCTCCAACCATTTAAATCCTGCCTATGATTCAAGACCCACTCTAAGTCATACCTTCTCCATAAAAACATTCTCAACCAGCAAAAGCTCACCCTCAGGGCCCTCTTCTCTGAAATCTCAAACTTCACTATGTGTACCATTAACTTGATACATAATTATAGACTGCATTTGATTGCTTTTTAATTTACAAGGATCTAAACCTTAGGAGCACCTGGATGGCTCAGTCAGTTAAGTGTCCAACTCTTGATTTCCAATCAGGTCATTGTTTCATGGTTCGTGAGATGGAGCCCCAGGTCAGGCTCTGCACTGACAATGCGGAGCCTGCTTGGTATTCTCTCTCTCCTCTCTCTCTCTCTCTGCCCCTTCCCCTGCTCACTCTCTCTCTCTTTCTCAAAAATAAATAAATAAACATTAAAAAAATTTAAACCTTACCTGTGAACTCCAACAATGATCCTAATCTCAGCATTTCTTTATATCCCCTACTTATGCCTTTTTTTTTTTTAACATTCACTTATTTTTAAGAAGAGACACAGAGTGTGACTGGGGGAGGGGCAGAGAGAGAGGGAGACACAGAATCTGAAGCAGACTCCAGGTTCTGAGCTGTCAGCACAGAGTCAGATGCGGGCTCAAACACCAACCACAAGATCATGACCTGAACCAAAGTCAGACACTTACCCGACTAAGCCACCCAGCTTCCCCCTACCTATGCCTTTAATAAAGAAGGAGCTAAACAAGTGAATACTAGGACATCAATAAATGACTCATAACTCAGCTAATACTTTGGGGGGTTATAGGAATTGGAAATATAAAGATTAGTGCTTGTTGAAAATCAAATGCATATAAGCAAGGAAAATGTCACAAATATAGCTCTTAAGCACATACACTAACTTTTAATTAATTTTCCAGTAGACACAAGTGTATTTTAGTATTTTAGCATAAGCACACTGATGTAAAAACAAAAAAAAAAATAACAGTCTAAAATACTATTAAGCCACTAAGCTATACATTTTTAATAATACTAAAAGGGAATTTACCCAACTCAAATATCTTGTCAGAATCTAGATATCAGAAGAAAAGGAAAACTGAGGAATCACTGGGAAGAGATACTTCTCTTACTCCATGGAGGACCTAAGAGAGAGAGATAAGAGTAAGATATAAGAACTCCCCTGCACAACAATGTGCTTCTGAGAAAAATTATAGAACCATTTACTTTGAAAGTCTCTAAAAATACGGATATAGGAATAATCTTGGCAAACATCCAGATCATGGATTCATTGATTTCCCAAATCAAATCTCAAAATGATTTATTTTTCCAAAGTATTCTTTTTCCTAAGAACAAGACAGCAGAGTTAGAGACTTTTAAGGTCATGTCCAACACCATAACCATCCGACCTCTCTTTCTTTCCTGCTGGTGACTCTCCCTCCTAAGCTTTGGAAGAACTTGATCTTTCTAATGATGCACCCAACATCCATTAACCCAAAAACAGTGTTAGCTGAGTTATGGACCTCTTAAAATTCCCTGTGGTGTAATGGCAAATTCTGGCTCTGGTCCTCTATAGAATGACACATGTTCAAGCTGTAGTCAGAATGATGAAACGTATGCCATGCAAATGGAGCCTACTTTTTGCGTAATATCAATACTTTCTATTTACACTGATAATACCTTATTCAATCTGCACAATATATTGCTATTTAGTCTCTCTTGGAAACAGTTTGCTTTATGATTCATTAAGTAGTTAAGGTTGCTCTTTCACAACAAGAAGGATGCATTCGTGCCCCTCAACTACACTCTAAGAGTCATGAATATTTAAATTAGGACATTATAGCCAAACTAAAGAGCATATTTATTGTAGTCCTTGTCATTTTTAACCTGAAAAGGTATTGTTCCTTGACACACAGGATAAGAAACAGAATGGTGTGGTTAAAAAAAAAAAAAAATGTGGTATTGGAGGCAGAAGATCCTAGAAGCCAAATTCCAGCTCTACTACTTATTTCTTGTGTAACTTTGAACAACGTACTTAGCCCCTCTAAGATTCAGTATTTTCTTTCTTTTTCTTTTTTTAAGTAGGCTGTACACCCAGCACAAAGCCCAGTGTTCGGCTTGAACTAATGACCCTGAGATCAAGACCTAAGCTGAGATCAAGAGTCAGATGCTTGAGGGGCGCCTGGGTGGCTTGGTCAGTTAAGCGACCGACTTCGGCTCAGGTCATGATCTCACGGTCCGTGGGTTCGAGCCCCACGTCGGGCTCTGTGCTGACAGCTCAGAGCCTGGAGCCTGCTTCGGATTCTGTGTCTCCCTCTCTCTCTGCCCCTCCCCTGTTCATGCTCTGTATCTCTCTGTCTCAAAAATAAATAAACATTAAAAAAAATTTTTTTTTTTTTAAAAAAAGAGTCAGATGCTTGGGGTGCCTGGGTGGCTCAGTCGGTTAAGCATCCAACTTCAGCTCAGGTCATGATTTCACAGTTTGGGGGTTCAAGCCCCCTGTCAGGCTTTATGCTAGCAGCTCATAGCCTGGATCCTGCTTCAGATTCTGTCTCTCCCTCTCTCTCTCTGCCCACACCCACCCCCCACTCGCACTCTGTCTCTCAGAAATAAACTTTAAAAAAAATTTTTTTTCAAAAATAAAGAACACTAATTCAAAGGGATACACACTGCTTGTGTTTATTGCAACATTACTGAACCAGCCCAAGTGTCCATCAGTTGATGAAAGTATAAAGAAGATGTTGTATATATATTTATATACATTATATATACATATAATGGATTATTATTCAGTCATTAAAAAATACTGAAATCTTGCCATTTGCAACAACATGAATTGACCTAGAGAGTTACAATGCTAAGTAAAGTATGTCAGAGAAAGACAAACACCGTATGATTTCACTCATATGTAGAATTTAAGGGGTGCCTGGGTGTCTCAATCAGTGGCTGAGCTGTCTGTGCTACAGCTCAGAGCCTGCAGCTTGCTTTGAATTCTATATCTCCCTCTCTCACTGCCCCTCTCAACCCATGCTCTGTCTCTGTCTCTCAAAAATGAATAAACATTTAAAAAAAATTTTGTTTAAATAAATAAATAATTTAAGAAACAAAAACAAATGAGCAAAGGGGAAAAAATAAGACAGAGAGAGACAAAGCAAGAAATACTCTTAACTGTAGAGAACAATCTGGCATTACCACAAGGGAGGTGGGTGGAGGGATGGGCTAAATAGGTGATGGGGATTAAAGAGATGAGTGCAGGGCGGTGTATGGAAGTACTGAATAATTATATTGTACACCTGAAACTAATATACAACTGTACGTTAACTAACTGGAATTAAAATAAAAACTTAAAAAAAAAATGAGCCATTAACTGCCCAGAACAATGGATGAAAACAGACCATATTATGGCACATGAATATGCAACTTAAGAACCCTGGAACAATTAAAAGATTCACCAGAAAGAGAAAGAAAAAGAAAAAGAAAAAGAGGGGAGAAAGGGGATCCATATGAATGATTTTGAACTTCTCAACAATCCTGGAAGCTAGATGACAATGGCATTCTATACTGAGATGTTCAATCAAGCACTATTTTTAAACATACCAAATTTATTAGATGGAGGTAAAGCAGTGCTTAGAGGGAAATTTTTAGCTGTAACACCAAAATTGTAAAAACCTCAAATCAACATGTAAACCTCCACCTTAAGAAACTGGAAACAGAAGAGCAAACCAAACTGAAAGCAATAGAAGGAAGGAAATAAGAGACATTAGGATAGAAATCAATGAAATAGGAAATAGAAAAACAATAGAGAAAAGGCAATGAAAACAAAATTGGTTCTTTGAAAGTATCAATAAAATTGACAAACTTTCAGCTAGACTAACCAAAACTCATTTAAGTTCCTACTCTAAAACTGACATACAAGCTGTCTGAGAGCTTTATATTCTAAGTGACAAGAAAACCACTTATAGGGAAGTTAAGAACTAAAAAGTTACCCTAAAATCCAAGATTGATGATAGTCCTTGACAAAAGAATTGATACTGCCCCAAAGTTTGTAACCTATCAGTGAAATAAAGTCACTTCCCAACACATAAGGTTGGTTTTATGATCCCATGTTTAACTTACAGTCTCACACATCTGTGTTCACCTCTACTAAGGAAGGGGTTAGACTCACCTATACTAAGGAAGCATTGGCATGCAACAGAGGAATATATGTCTAAAGATATTATATAACATATATACAAATGTACAATAAAACCTTGGTTTGCAAGCATGATTTGTTCTGGAAACATGCTTGAAATCCAAAGCACTTGTATATCAAAGCAAATTTACCTATAAGAAATAATGGAAACTCAGGGGGGGTGGCTCAGTCGGTTAAGCATCCGACTTCAGCTCAGGTCACGATCTCGCGGTCCGTGAGTTCGAGCCCCACGTCGGGCTCTGGGCTGATGGCTCAGAGCCTGGAGCCTGCTTCCGATTCTGTGTCTCCCTCTCTCTCTGCCCCTTCTGTCTCTCTCTCTGTCTCAAAAATAAATAAACGTTAAAAAAAAAAATTTTAAAAGAAATAATGGAAACTCAAAAGTTTCATTCCACAACCCAAAAATATTCACATAAAAATGATTACCATACTGTAATGTAATACAAAATAATAAATAAAATACAAAATATTTTTTAAAATGAAAAAATTAACCTGCAATTACCTTTGAAAACCTTTGTGGTTGGTGTGAGAGAGACAAAAGAGAGAAAGGATACTGTGTAGGACGACTTTCACTATCACTAACAGAATCACTGCTGTCTAGTGGCTCAATGGCATCTTTTTCTTTTCATGAAACTTTAACAAGGAGCCTATCCAATGACACTTGCTTTGGCCTCCTTTTGAGGATTTCACGGAAATGTGACATTGCATTGTTGTTAAACAGATTCATGGCTCATACTGTTACAGCCTTACTCGGGTGGTGCTTTTCCACAGAATTTGGCAACGTTTCCCACATTTTACACACCTCCCTAATCTCATTTGAAGTGATAGATTCCTCTGCCTTTTTCTCCTCCTCTGCAGACAAGATCTCCTCCATAACCTCTCACTGTTTTTTTTTTTCAGTAGGTTTTACTTTTTATTTATATTTTCATGGCCACTTTTTATTACTTTGATAGTTGACAGATGATCACTTAATATGATAGTGCTTATACTTTCACAGATTTACCAAACACTTGTATTCTTATGACTTTTTTGTTTTGAAGACAATTCTTTTCTTGCAATAAAAAAAATTATTTTCAAAGAGAACTGCTTTCAAAGTTTCATTTACATTGGTATATTAGAGAGCCTTGACCTCTGCAATTACATAATAATTGAATTAACTATTCTTAAATATCTATCAATTTAGTCTGATTTAATTTAATCTTTTATGGTTTCTTTTAATTTTATATTTTTTAATTTACATCCAAATTGGTTAGCATATAGTGCAACAATGATTTCAGGAGGAGATTCCTTAATCCCCCTTACCCCTTTAGCCCATCCCCCCTCCACAACCCCTCCAGTAACACTGTTTGTTCTCCATATTTAAGAGTCTCTTATGTTTTGTCCCCCTCCCTGTTTTTATATTATTTTTGCTTCCCTTCCCTTATGTTCATCTGTTCTGTGTCTTCAAGTCCTCATATGAGTGAAGTCATATGATATTTGTCTTTCTCTGACTAATTTCGTTTATCATAATACCCTCCAGTTCCATCCACATAGTTGCAAATGGCAAGATTTCATTCTCTTTGATTGCCAAGTAATACTCCATTATATATATATACATGTACATATATGTATATACATGTACATATATATACATATATATATACATGTACATATATATACATATATGTACATGTATATATATATATATATACACCCCACATTTTCTTCATCTATTCATCCATCAATGGACATCTGGGCTCTTTCCATACTTTGGCTATTGTTGATAGTGCTGCTATAAACATGGGGGTGCCAGGGGCACCTGGGTGGCTCAGTCGGTTAAGCTTCCGACTTCAGCTCAGGTCATGATCTCACGGTCCATGAGTTCGAGCCCCGCGTCGGGCTCTGTGCTGACAGCTCGGAGCCTGGAGCCTATTTCCAATTCTGTGTCTCCCTCTCTCTCTGACCCTCCCCTGTTCATGCTCTGTCTCTCTCTGTCTCACAAATAAACGTTAAAAAAAAATTGAAGAAAAAAAAAAAAAACATGGGGGTGCCTGTGTCCCTCTGAAACAGCATACCTGTATCCCTTGGATAAATACCTAGTAGAGCAATTGCTGGGTCATAGGGCAGTTCTATTTTCAATTTTTTGAGGAACCTCCATACTGCTTTCCAGAGTGGCTGCACCAGCTTGCATTCCCACCAGTGCAAAAGAGATCCTCTCTCTCCACATCCTCGCCAACATCTGCTGTTGCCTGAGTTGTTAGTGTTAGCCATTCTGACAGGTGTGACGAGGTATTTCATTGTGGTTTTGATCTGTATTTACCTGATGATGAGTAATGTTGAGCATTTTTTCATGTGTCAGTTGGCCATCTGGATGTCTTCTTTGGAGAAGTGTCTATTCATGTCTTTTGCCCATTTCTTCACTGGGTTATTTGCTTTTTGGGTGTTGAGTTTGATAAGTTCTTTATAGATTTTGGATACTAACCCTTTATCTGATATGTCATTTGCAAATATCTTCTCCCATTGTGTCGGTTGCCTTTTAGTTTTGCTGATTTTTTCCTTTGCTGTGCAGAAGCTTTTTATTTTGATGACATCCCAGTAGTTCATTTTTGCTTTTCTTTCTCTTGTCTCTAGAGACATGTTGAGTAAGAAGTTGCTGCAGGCAAGATCAAAGAGGCTTTTGCCTGCTTTCACCTTGAGGATTTTGATGGCTTCCTGTCTTACATTTAGGTCTTTCATCCATTTCGAGTTTATTTTTGTGCATGCTGTAAGTGGTCCAAGTTCATTCTTCTGCACATCACTGTCCAGTTATCCCAGGACCACTTGCTGAAGAGACTGTCTATTCCATTGGATATTCTTTCCTGCTTTGTCAAAGATTAGTTGACCATACGTTTGTGAGTCCATTTCTGGGTTCTCTATTCTGTTCCATTGATCTGAGTATCTGTTTTTGTGCCACGTTATATAACCTCTTACTCTTGCTCTTGACACAGATCCATCAGTTCATCAGTGGTCAGCTCCTGGCCATGTTTCCCCACCAGCTCTTGAATGTCACCCTCATTCACCTCCAGTCCCACAATCTTCCCCAAGGACACAATTTCATCCACAACTGGTGATGATCAAGCCCCTCTAAGTCATGTTCAAGAACACAATCAGGCCATAGCTCTCCACGCAGAATTGAGGGTTCTCTTGATGACCCCATCCTAGGCTTTATTGATGATCTTGAGGTAGTTCATGATGTGGAAATGATTTTTCCCAAACTCTTGGAAGGTAAGGTTTGATCCTTCAGTCACCTCAAAGCATTGCTGAAAATAGTGCTTTGGTATAAAGCATTCTAAAGTTCAAAATGACCTGCCAATCCATGGACATACCTTGTTCATTCTTCTCGATGATTTCCTTAACTTCTGCCATAGTCATCTCCTTCTTCTTACTGCCTTTCTTTTCAACCTTTTTCTGCATCGGGGCCATTGTATATGCTCTCACAGATGTTGACTACAGTACAGTATTAATAAACTTTATCATATACAGTATTTAATGTAACTGGCAATAAGGCAGCAGAGGCAAGGTTCTATATCTGTAGGCAGCCTGACCTAGAATGAAGCAAAGCAGTCCTAAGCTTACTCTTATATGAAGAAGCAAAGGACTGTCCATTGGTGCTTTGAAGTGACAAAAAAATACACTAGTGCCAGTTGTGGGCACCTTCCAATGTTCTTAAAAATCACTGATTTCTGCCAAACACAATGGCCTGAGACTGAGCATCCAAGCATGGGAAATGATCACCCACAATCCCGCAGCAAGAGAGAGAGAGAGAGAGAGAAGAACCATTGGCTCAGTTGTGATCATGTGAGATTCAGCATCACTTTCTACTCATATTGCAAAATATTGCTCATTTATCAAATTAAAATTTATTAGAAATATTCGCTCATCTTGCAGTACCCTTGAAGTTACTCACAATTCAAGGTTTTACTGCATATTTGAATGTCTTTGGGTAATTTTTCTTCCATTATTTTACCTCTGTATTGCTTTTTTTCCCCTTTATTCTCTAGTTAACATACAGTGTAGTCTTCACTTCAGGAGTAGAATCCAATGATTCATCACTTACATATAACACCCAGTGCTCATCTTAACAAGTGCCCTCCTTAATGCCCATCACCCATTTTCCCCACCTCCATCAACCCTCAGTTTGTTCTCGGTATTTAAGAGTCTCTTATGATTTGCCTCCCTCTCTGTTTTTATATTATTTTCCTTCCCTTCCCCTATGATCATCTGTTAAGTTTCTCAAATTCCACATATGGTTGAAATCATATGATGTCTTCTGACTGACTTATTTCGCTCAGCATAATATTCTCCAGTTGCATCCACATTGTTGCAAATGGCAAGATTTCATTTTTTTTCATCACGAAGTGGTATTCCATTGCATATATATATATATACACCGTATCGTCTTAATCCATTCATCAGTTGATGGGCATTTGGGCTCTTTCAGTAACTGGTTATTGGTAGCACTGCTATAGACACTGGAGTACATGTGCCCCTTCTAATCAGCATTTTTGTACCCTTTGGATAAAGTCCTAGTAGTGTAATTGCTGGGTCAAGGGTCTTCTAGTTTCCATTTTTTGAGGAACCTCCACACTGTTTTCCAGAGTGGCTGCACCAGATTGCATTCCCACCAACAGTGCACAAGGGTTCCCCTTTCTCCACATCCTCACCAACATCTGTTGTTTCCTGAATTGTCATACCTCTGTATTTCTAAGTCCACAAAATACTGTGCTGTGCTTAGGAGATTCATTCAATTTTTTTTCTTTCCCTACTTCCCTCAGGATCCATAGCCACAACTGGTCTTACAGTATTTTAGAAATAAGAGTGGTTGCTGTCTTCAAATTGTATGACTTCAGTCAGTCTTATTCCTTTCCCCTTTGGCTGGAATTCTGTTTAACTGAGTATCCATCTGTCATGTGACCTCCCTGTGTCTGCCTTATGTTTCCACATTTTAACTTAGATGGAATTCTCTTGTGGATGAGAAAGGAGAGAGAGTGACGACTGAAAAGATGGAAGGTAGGGAGTTGAAAATAGTGATACACACACACGGACATATACATACACACACACATAAGCACACACATGCATACACAAAGTACAAAAAAACAAATTACAAAATTATTAAGAGAAGAAAAACTATGTGATTGAAGTAGGTCACAGTTGGGGGTTTCTACATTACAAGCAATGAATGACCTATTTCTTAACAGAAGTAACTACACAGTTTATTTTATTATAGTATTATTTGTTATATTATCTAAAAGAGATACATTTTAGACACTTTTCTACATGTGTGACATAGTTCACAATTATAACATAAAAATAATAAAAACAAAAATGTACCCCAAAATGCAGAAAAGTCAAAATTAAAAATACTTTTAATTTAAAAATATAATAAAACAAAATTTAAAATAAGTGACAAAACTATTAGCTCTTTATCTGACAAAGAGTTTTGCAAATCATTCAACAAAATATAAACATTTCCCAAAAGGAAAATGGACAAAGGCTACTCATTGGCAAGTCTCAAAAAAAGAGAGGAAAAAAGTGAACAGCCAATGTATTAAGCAATGTTCTCTAGAGAACAGAGCCTGCAGAGAGACTTAAGCATGAATGCTTTATGGGGGAGATACAACTTCAGGACAGGGAGGGTGAGGGAATAAGGGAAGGGAGGAGTGAAGGATGAGAAATAAATTCAGATGGTCCTGCATCACCAAAATATGCAGAGCATTTCAGGTCCCAGTGGGTCAGATTATACAGATATGCAGTACCTTAGTCCATGGGTGGGACAGGAATGGAGAGTGAATTTAATTAATTTACAATTTCATTCACTTGACTCTTTCAGCCTGCCCTGCTCGCTCGCTCTCTCTCTCTCTCTCTCTCTCTCTCTCAAAATTAATAAATAGGGGCACCTGGGTGGCTCAGTCGGTTAAGCATTCAACTTCATTTCAGATCATGATCTCACCATCTGTGACTTCAAGTCCCATGTCAGGCTCTGTGCTGACAGCTCAGAGCCTGGAGCCTGCTTCAGATTCTGTGTCTCCCTCTCTCTCTCTGCCCCTCCCTACTCGCACTCTCTGTCTCTCAAAAATGAATAAACATTAAAAATAAATAAATAAATAAATGAATGAATTTTTAAAAAAAGAAAAAGAAATTTCTCTATCTTGAACACCAATCTTACATACCAGTGTTATTAAAGGAATCTTTATAGAATGGGAAATCACATTGTTATAGTTGACGACAGAACAAACAATCCTCTGAATGGTTTAAAAATCCAGTTGTATGTTCTGTTCAATCCTTCAGTTATGTGTGCTTAGGAGGTAATTCTAGCAGAGTATAACATAAAAAAGCTGGCTACAGGCAGCAAAACTGTGGTCACATTCATAATTCTTCTGCAGCCAAAGACAACTTGATATACAAGAGGTTTCGGAACTGCCTGATCATCATATAAGATGATCAAACAATAAAAGATAATAAATGTCTTCAAAAAAAAAAACAAAGAAAAATAATTTTAACTGCTTTCCAAAAGAAAGCCTTAACATTGTACGTTGTAGAGATGAATATCTACAGCACAGAATACACTAGCAACTCATAGTTCCTCACAGAGAAAGTGGTTGGTTGAGTGAAGCTTACCACGAAAGAGTAAGTATTACATGATGATATCTGCTGTGAAGAGCTTCAGGTCACACTGTTCCACCAAAGATGCAGTGAAAGCTGAGACACAGATGGAAAGGCAAAGAAAATTTTGCTAAACTGAAAGCCAATTACGTTATTCCACTGCTACATGTCTAGATCTAAGACTGAAGAACAAAATTGCCCCAGTGATTATATAAAACATCATGTGTAGACAAAAGAATTTTTTTAATTAAAAATATATGTTATTCAGGGGTGCCTGGGTGGCTCAGTCAGTTGAGCATCCAACTCTTGACTTCGGCTCAGGTCATGATCTCATGGTTTGTGAGATCAAGCCCTTCATTGGGCTTTGTGCTGAGCCTGCTTGGGTTTGTCTATCTCAGTCTCTCTCTGTCACTCCCCTGCTCGTGCTCTCTCTCAAAATGAATAAGTAAGTTTAAAATATATATATATGTATGTGTTATATATATATATATATATGTATATATATGTGTGTGTATATATATATATGTATATATATGTATGTATATATATATATGTGTATATATATATATACGTGTATATACATATATATATATATGCTATTCATTAAGTATCTTTCTCCCATTGAACAAAAAGCTTAAATTTGTGGAATTGCTTCAAAAAAGCTACATAATTACCACTAATCAAATCTTCAAAGACAGAATATAAATAACAGATAAATTTTTACCTTAGTTGGTTACAATTCCAAAGAAGCAAACACTCAATCACTTAGGGCAACATGGCCATTAGCAACAAACATCATGTTTGTCACAGAACTGAGCTGAAAATGAGCATCTCTTTAGTAGCCCAAAGTGGAGTCTGAGGCCCATGAGCAGACCAGCAGCTAAGATATCTAGGTAGACGGTAATGTTCCTGTCCCATAATGTCAAACTTTCAAATTATATTATGAAAATCTTAATATGGAACTGTAGTAATAATTAAGTTTATTGACCTCATTTTGAATTTACTTTGGTAAATTCATTTTTGATGGTTACATTTGCCTTTGGTCTCAGTTCCACTGAATATTGATCTTCATAGTCAATCTCTCAGCATTTGGCCAAGATGAATTTAGTGTTCCTTCACTCTCGATGTACAGAAACCATGGGTGCATTATACAGGTACAACATGAGAAAAAAAAAGGCCAACACATTAGGCATGACTTTCTCTAGGTGCCAGTGAATTATATTCTTCTTTGTACATGTCTCGTGTTTCCCAGTTTCTTCAAAAAATATATATTGGTAGTTAGATAAAAAAGAAACAAATGCTCTTTTTAGCAAAATAGCAGGACATACAAATATCATTAAAATGCAGACTTTGATCATTCTGTTTTTATAGTTTATTACAAACGTATCATTGAAAATATTTTAATATGATGACAGAGATGCACAAATTCTAACTCTTGGAGTTCACTTCAGGGCTCTACAAGGATTTTAAGTAGACCTAACATTGCTTGTGCATCTTTATGTTCATGGTGAAGATCTGTGAACTGAGATTGAGTATTTGAATAATTAACAACCTAACTGCAAGCAGAGGAGCTGAAAATTTATATCCATCTTATTCCAAAGACAGGTTTAGGACATTTGGCAATTGTAGACTGAGACAAAAGAATTGGAACTGAAATGTTGAGTGTGAAATTGAGGTCAATTAGAACATCCCTCAATCTAAATTTTTCCCCATGGAAACAATTCTACCCAAAATTTTTTCTGTGAAAAAAAATTGGTTTTCTTTTAAAAATACATAGTTCTAAAATATATGGAAAATAGCAAGGCTGCCTACATCACAGGACATGTAAAAAATAAAATCCAAATGCATTAAATATTTAAAGACAGAAAAGAAATACATTTTTGGTCTTGGAATAGAAAAACATTTTTTAGGCAGGACAAAAAACACCACACTTACAAAGGCAATACAGAAGCTAAAATTTTTGTGGCACAAAGTGCAACGATATCTATTGCAGAAACGTTCATAAAAATCAAAAATAGAACACAAACTAAATGTCCACCAATAAACAAATTATGATAGTCATAAAATAGAATACTATGTGCCTACTAAAAAGAATAAGGTTTATCTGAATATGTAAACATGGAAAATGATCCAAAATATATTATTAGGTTAAAAGAGAAATTTCAGAAAAATATGTATGGTATAATTTTGTTTTAATAAAATGTATAGGGATATGTATGAATGACTCTTTGCATAGTAAGAATACTATTTAGAAAATAGTAAATATAGTCTTTATTTCCTCTATAAATCATATTTGCTCATAGTCCTCTCATCCTATGGCCCCAGGGAAAGGATGTCAAATGCTACCTTCATATGGAGAAAGACACAACCTGATCATACAGACACTGGTAAAAAGAGAAGGCCCTTCATCTTCCAGAGGTGGAACGATGCTGTGAAAACTCAAAGAGATGTTTAGAAAATTCAGATAAATATGACTGGATCTGAGAACATCAGATCTAACGGTAGAGATACAGAAATGGCTATGGCAGGGAAAGGTGATCTGCAAGATAGACTTAGCACATAGGCTAGTATACAAAAGATCCATAAATTCCAACCTGCCATGGTGGCAAGGGCATGCTGAGAGGACCCCTGAAATGGCAGGAACCTGGGGTCAGAATGTAGAAGCCACAAAGAGCAGGTACCTCAAGACTGGAAGGTAATGGTGGAGCTTACAGTTAGCAACAGTGGATGCTAACACCATCAAAGACCAGGTAAGACTTGTTAGTGAAGACAGAGGTTAATACCCAGGGAGAGGCACGATATCTCAGCTGGAAATCAGATGACAGCAAGTGGATCTCACCTCCTGCACACACATACCCCACTGCTCCCCAGACACGCACACACACACTTCTCACATTGTCATAAGTCAGCTTTCCTCCACCCAGATGCCCTCTTAAGAAGAAATCGGGGGAAGAAAGAAATCTTAAAAGGCTAAGTTAACCTAAAATAGAACCTGGATGAAACTGAGGCAAAATATATTGTTAAATGGATGCTCCAACACCACCACCCATTACTACCTAAGCATACCAACTATAAATTTTTGGCACAGTATGAATTGTAGAATGTTACATTTTCACTAACTACAAGAAAAAATGGATTATTTTGAGGATTAAATGAACATGACTTAGTGACAGGTTGGATATTGAGGTGTGAGGGAAAGGGAGAAATTAAATATGACCCCCAGGTATCTGCCTTGATTGCCAGGTGGAAACAATATCATTAACTAATGTATAAATATGAGAAGAACACCTAAAATGGGCTTATAGGAAAACAGATTAATCTGATTTTTAATCTGTTGAATTTGAAGGGCCTCTGATACACCTTAGTAAAGATGTCCTGGAACCAGTTGGAAATTCTGATCCAGAAAAAAGTTTTGGGGGTGCCTCGGTGGCTCAGTCGGTTAAGCGTCCGACTTCAGCTCAGGTTATGATTTCACGGGTTTGTGAGTTTGAGCCCCAAGTCAGGCTCTGTGCTGACAGCTCGGAGCCTGGAGCCCACTTCAGATTCTGTGTCTCCCTCTCTCTACCCCTCCCTTGACTGTGCTCTTTCTCTCTCTCTCAAAAATAAATAAACATTAAAAAATAATAATAAAAAGAAAAGGAAAGAAGTTTTGGAAGTCTTCAAGGTGCACAGCAAATTTAAGCTAATGCTAATGGAAATGGATGAGATCATTCAGGAAAACAAAGTAGAATTCCTGTGCTCTTAGAGCCAACTCTACGTAATCAAGCTCCAATTGGGTTGTACTGTCACCTTGATTGTGAACTCCAAAAGAGTAAAGAACATGCCTTCTAGGTATCTGTGATGCTGTAATTTATAATAAAAAGTATGTATTTGTTATTTGTCCTGGTTTCTGGCACAGAGCTTCTAAAACACTTATTTCCCGGGGCGCCTGGGTGGCTCAGTCGGTTAAGCGGCCGACTTCGGCTCAGGTCATGATCTCGCACTCCGTGAGTTCAAGCCCCGCGTCGGGCTCTGTGCTGACAGCTCAGAGCCTGGAGCCTGTTTCGGATTCTGTGTCTCCCTCTCTCTCTGACCCTCCCTTGTTCATGCTCTGTCTCTCTCTGTCTCAAAAATAAATAAACATTAAAAAATTTAAATAAGTAAGTAAATAAATAAAACACTTATTTCCCTAAGTGATAAGAGCACAAAGGTGTCTTTTATTAGGTTAATGAGGTGACTTTAGAAAGCCACTAAGTAAACTAAGGATGGAGGCTGATTGCTCTTGGAGCCAACCATGTGATTAGACAGTTGAAACTTTTGGTCCCACCACAGGACCTCCTGGAAAGGGAGAGGGGCTGGAGACCGAGTTCAATCACCAATGGCCAATGATTTAATCTATCATCTCTATGTAGTAAAAACCCAAAAGGGCTGGGTTCAGAGAGCTTCCAGGTTGGTAAACACAAGGAGGTCTGGGAAAAGGCATGAAAGATCTGTCCTCTTTCCTCCTACATTGCCCCATGTGTCTCTTCCATTTGGCTGTTCCTGAGTTCTATCCTTTTATCACAAACTGGTAAGTAAAGTCAGTAAAAACTGGTAAGTAAGTAAAATGTTTCTCTGAGTTTCGTGAGCCTCTCTAGCAAATTAATCAAACCCAAGGAAAGGGTCATTGAAACCTCCAAGCTATAGCTGGTAAGTAGGTCAGAAGCCCAGGTGGCAAGTGGAGTGTGGACTGGGGAGGCGTTGCAGTCTTATAGAACTGAACCCTTAATCTGTGGAATCTGTCACTATCTTCGGGTAGTGTAAGAATTGAGATGAACTGTAGGACACTCAGCTAGTATCAGAGAATTCCATGGTGTTGGGAGGAGGGGACCCCACACATTGGCATTGGATGCAGAACCTTTAATCTCTAATTCCCTTTAGATTGTACTGAGTATGGGACAAAGCTCAGTAGATACCCATTGCTGAATTATGAAGTATTTCATTTCTCAGTGGGTGGTAAACAACGATTCCAAGTGGTCACTCTTTCCAGAATTAAAAAGATCTCAGTTTGGCAGAGATAGTCGCCCTCTTTATGTACTTTCCCAGAAGGTGGTAATGAACCTGGAAACTGTGGAAACCAATGTCTGGAGATCTTGGGTGGTGTGCAGGTATGAACCAAGGACTTCCCTGGAAGTCAGGAGTCCTGAGTTATAATCTAAACCCTCCTAAAGAAATCATTCACTGCTATCAAAGCTTCAGGTCCCTCCCTACCCCCACCACAAGTAAACAGATACAGAATGCTTCTCATTTGTCTTAATCAATATACTGTGAGTGCTTTAAAGGCATCATCTATAAATATCCTAGACATCCATCCTAACCCACTCTACAATAGTACGAAAAGCTACTAGGTGCAGAGCCTGTCTTGGATCCCTGTTTATTTAACTCTTCAGAAAGAAGTAAATAGAAGGAGATACCATAGTATCTCAGAAATAAAATGTCAGTGGGACTCCAGACAAAACAGTCACATACTCCTTTTAATTTAGTTGTACAGAACAATTCGCATTTCTCCCAAACTTCTTACTCCCAAAAGCTTTGTCACATGTTGTTCTGTCTGACTGAAAGATCATTAGGCTTCTTCTTCACTTCATAAACTCCAGCTCGTTCTTCAAGGCCCACCTAAAAGTTTCCCCTTTCTAGGAAGACTTCTTTAAGCAGAGTTGGTGACCTGTTACATGGTGCTTCAATTATAGAATTTTTTTACACTGTATTATCACCTATTCATATTTTTCCCCATCTAGACTTCAAGACTGGGACTATATCATTCATTTTTTTAAGTTCAGAACCTGACAGGGCACCTGGGAGGCTCAGGTGGTCAAGCATCCAACTTCGGCTCAGCTCTTGATCTTACAGTTTGTGGGTTCAGGCTCTGTGCTGACAGATCAGAGCCTGGAGCCTGCAAAAGATTCTGTGTCTTCCCCTTTCTCTGCCCCTTCCCCACTCGCACTCTGTCTCTCTCTCTCTCTCTCTCAAAAATAAATAAACATTAAAAATAAATAAATAAATAAATAACCTGAGTTCTAATTAAAAAAATAATACACGCTGTTCACAGAAGGTGGTCACTAGTTTTAATGATGCCTCTGATCCTTTGCCTCTGATCTGTGGTCTGATGCCTTGGAATAAACTCGCACAAGGAGGAAAGAATGAACGCCCTGCTGGAAACTCTCTCCCTTTATGGAAGCAAATATAAGATCCTACGCTATAAAGACTACAGTGCAAATTTTTGGCAGGTCCTAGCATGACACTAAGGTTTCCAGAGAAGCATCTCTGATATTCTTTCACACGTCATATCTTCTGAGTATTCGAAGACAGTGGAAGGATGTTTCTGGCTTTACCCCATAACAAAGTTGTCATAATGCATTCTGACATTTTAAAAATACATTCAAAGCTGATAAAATGAAGATTTTGGATTTTGGCATTGGAAAAAGGCCTTGAACTTCAGCCAGAGGGTTCCCAAGAGAAATAAAAGTGATTTATATTGGAAGCTAGGTAGCAAAATGTATGGGACATTCAAGAACTATTTCAAGGTCCATAATCATTGACTTCACTGTCAGAGAGTTAAAATCTCTTTGCAGTAGCTCTACGGGTTACAGTTCATTACAGCGTTAGGTTAGAGCAACTGTTCTCAACCATGGTGTCATCACTGACTGTACTGAAACCACCTGAGAGGTGGACGGCAAAGAACTTAATACAAATAATAAACTACTAACATTTGTGAATGCTATTTTAGATACAAAATTACTGTAGATCTAATATTTCCTATCAATACATTATCATTAGTATTTCTAGGCATCAATTATTTTTTTTCTGAGTTACAGATGAAAAGTTCTAGTCACAGATTAATTCTGTAGAAAATAAACGTAAACTGCCATCTACTTTGTCTGTTTTGCATAAGAACCACTAGCTTTCATGGCAGTTAAACATCTCTTGATGGGAGGAGTGCCAAAGAATTCTTGAACCTCTTTAATCTCTCAAAGGAATGATTAACAGCAGCATATGTGGCAAAGAGATCCCTAAGAGCTGGGAAATGCATATTGCATTTAACAATATGAAGGTCAACAGGAACCATACTGAGATCAGTTCAGTGCAACAGTTAAAGCAGAAGTCAAATTCAAGTGTTTGGGAAATGAACTGAAATGTATTGTACTTCAGAGACATTCATAGAAGAGAACGGGAAAACTGAACTGCAGCCAGAGGAAGGACAAGAGAGTTGTTATGAAAGAAAAACAAAATAAAAACAAAGCAAAACACCAACAGGTTGAAAAGAAGAAATCAGAAAAGGAGATACAGCTCAAAACATAGGGTGGAGAAGAGATAAATGAGGTCTTATAAGTCGTTAAAAGGAAAGGAGTAAAAAGCATGGATGGAAAGTTTATCCCTGAATAAGAGAAGAAATGTTTCAACTTCTTTTTTTAGTATATGTGCTGTCTAAGGAAGCACAGAAATGTTTCAACCTTTCAACAGTTAATTTTGTACCTCAAGTGTCAGGAAGTATATACACATGTCCTCAAAGCATATTTCTCCATCTCTGCCTTCTCCTTCCACCAACAGGAACAGCGTCTACAGGCTGATACACCCTAAAGAAGCCTGTCTGTCTGAAGAAATGCCATCTTTCACAATTCAGCTGGTGACGGTTAGGTACCGTGTTGGACATTTCCCAGCCATAACCACCTATGGCTTTGTGTGAGGCAGCTGGGGAAGGTCTCTTTCTGCAGAACTTTGCTGTAAGTTCAGAATCACAGCCTCCTGGTCATAGTTAGGCTCAACCAGTTTTTGGAACATCCTAGTTAGGCATATACATGGCATAGGGAACGGGATACAGAGATATCCTTTTAAAACATTATCCACAGTACAGCTTGCTAATCAAGGTGCCAAAATATACTGGTACATAGTGAATGGATTATGGATACGCTGAGTGACACAAATCCCCTCAAAATGCAGGGCAACTTGTCCTAGACTAACTTGTCCCCAAGCCAGTCACCTCCATCCATAAACAGCCTCCCCTGAGGACCCTCAGAGGACTGAAGGAGTGTGAGCAGAGTTTGACACATCTCAGAAGTGCCTGCAGGGGACAAGCAAAATGACTGTTACCTGGCACTTGCTGCTTCGCCACTCTCTAAGCCTGGCCAAAAGGGTATTCCACTGCCTGGATATTGATTTTTAGGAGCCAGCTCTCTAGATTATTTCAAAATAATAATAAAGCTATTTTGCAGAATGTGTTTGACTTTTTAGAGTGGTCACTTAGAACACATTAGTACCAATGGACAGATGTGTCCAGCATGCATGGTGACAAAGACTCAAGCTGCTTCCTTCCCAGGGCCTGCCAGGAGCCCTGTCAGCCTCACCACCACCTACCGCCTTCATACCATGGGCAGGAATGCACTTTAGGAATCTTTTATATAAACTTCTCCAGCAGCTCCATGAGCCCCGTATCAGAAGGTTAAATGGTGGCTCTTGGCAGACACTGTTTTTTACAGCTTAAATTTCTTGTCATTATATGTATCAGATACATTCATTGCTACTGACTGCCCTAACAATGCAAGTGCATTCTGCAATATGTAACTTTATTATTATGTTAAAATATCTGATAGGAAAGGCTTTACAGAAATCACATTATCCTAAGAAATAAACATTAATAGAGTGGGAGAGAGCCAAAGCATAAGAGACTGTTAAAAACTGAGAACAAACTGAGGGTTGATGGGGGGTGGGAGGGAGGGCAGGGTGGGTGATGGGTATTGAGGAGGGCACCTTTTGGGATGAGCACTGGGTGTTGTATGGAAACCAATTTGACAGTAAATTTCATATATTAAAAAAGAAAAAAAAAAGAAATAAACATTAATTACACTTCGAAGCAGAAGGAAAAATGTTATTTCCAATATAATTCAAGTGTTATAAATATTTTTAACCGTTTAAAATTTTCATCATATAATTGCAGGAAGTTCTATTGTCAAACTTGACCTTAAATATGAAGAGACTATTATTTAAAAAGTCTTAATCAGAAATTATATTTCAACTGTAACACCTGATAATAAAACTTTATGGACATGAAAGCAAGTTTAAGGTTATTAATTTTTTTAATATTTTATTTATAAGTAAGTTCTTTGTAAGTTCTTCTCTTCTCATAACCATTTAATAACAAAAAGGGGGGGGGGTGCCTGGGTGGCTCAGTGGGTTAAGTATCCGACTTCAGCTCAGGTCATGATCTCATGGCTTTTGAGTTCAAGCCCTGCATCAGGCTCTGTGCTGACAGCTCAGAGTCTGGAGCCTGCTTCGGATTCTGTCTCCCTCTCTCTCTGCCCCTCCCCTATGTACTCGCTCTCTCTCAAAAATAAATAAACATTTGAAATTTTTTTTTTAAAAAAAACAATGAATTTCTCCCCAGGCTTCATACAGACAACTCAAATCCCCTTCAGTTCATTCTACTGTACAATACCAATATCATTTTTCTGCGTGTGTCATTACAATGAAAAAGGTTAGGAAGTACTGATTTACAGATACTAACTGAATATAAGAATAGCAGAAAATACACAAATAAGGCACATTTGATAGAATATGGATGCCTTCATCAGAACATTCCAGAGAAAGACACACCCTTCTCTCGAAGCTATTTGGAAATGAAAGAGAAGTCCTGAGATTTACGGAGTAAATTCTTCTTTCTTCTAATTCCTAAACAACGCATTCTCATCTAATTCTTTTTGGTCTTTTAGGTATTGCCTAAATTAATGTAGCACCTGCTTATCTAATACACAGTATCTAATATGCATCCCAGAAGAATGAGAAAGAAAAACCATACTGCAGACACATATACATTGTACCAACCACAAGGGTTGAGATATCCCAAAGAGGGGTTCAGAATGGTCCAATATGGAAAATGTTCCACAGACAGAGATTTGACTGTACTGGAAGCAGCTTTGCACAACGAACAAGGACCATGTGGATCCAGAATAAACAGACCTCCTTCAAGAAAGGACCTTAAAATTCAGCTCACAATAAATGAAACATCTCCACCTAAACTCAGAGAATGAAAGCCCAGGCCAAAGTGAACAGAGAAGCCTCAGATCTTGGCTTATATAATTTCTTGTGACTCCAAGATCAAGTAAATAAATAATAGGCAATAACTGACTTCATTTGGAGCCATTTAAAATGACTGCCTCCTTCAGCAGTCCTGTAGAGCGCCCCAAACACAGATAGGACCTGACAAGCAGGCAGCTACGAGCTGGCCCAAGAGCTAAGCTGTTGGTAGGAAGGCATCTGGGAAACAGAAAGGCAAATGCGTTGAAGCAGTTGCCTGAAATCCCCAAAGCTTTCTCCATTAATGCCTGTTTTAAAATGCCGAGAGCATTTCTGTGAACTATTAAGGGTAGGCAGAGTTACCTAATGAGGCTGTTAAATTCATTAGCCGTGTGCTTCATCTTTCTTGGTTTCCAACGTGCACGTGAAGGAGACCTCAGAGAAGTCTGTCAGAGGTCATAACCGCCCGCAAGGTGGTCACTCAGTCCTGAGCCTTAGTGAAAGGCTCAAGGCTCCTCCTAAACCATTTCTTTGAAAATACAATGGATTAATTACTGTCATTTGCATCTGTAGCTATGCAAGCTATGATAATGATGTGCTCTAATGAAACCGATGCCTCAGGCTATAAGCTGACGACCTGAGGGGCTGAGGGAGGATTCTCTCCACCTGAGCCCCGGGATTTCCTAAATCCTAAAGTGTGTTAGAAAAGTTGGGGAATGGTTCATAACTTGGGGCAAATTCCTAACTGTAGACAAGCTACGCTGGGTCTTATATTCATAGCTCTCAGAAACCTTTACATGCCAGAGTTTGTGAATCTACATGTTGCCAAATACTGACATTTATTTGGGTGAAATACCATTTAATCACGACTGGTTCTCAACTGATTTATAAGGCTCTTCCAAAATATATGCATCTAGGCCACCTTGATTCAAGTCTAGTTTTCCTATTATTAGAAAAAAGTACCTCTGCTCTCTACAGAAAAAATGACTATATTTTTTAATAGTCTTTAAACAGGATCCTTATAATTTTCTCAAATCTTAGGGTCTCAAGTTGTATGTTTATTAATCAATCACTTCGCAGGAATGGAGCTTGCTTTCTGCTAACGCTTTTTTTTTCTTCCAATTTTTTTAAGCAGCCTCCACACCCAGCATGGAGCCCAATGCAGGGCTTAAACTCACAACCCTGAGCTGAGATCAAGAGTCAGATATTTAACCGACTGAGCCATGAAGGCGTCCCCCAATTTTTTTTAATTGAAGTTGACATACAATGTCATACTGTTGCAGGTGTGCAACAGGGATTGGTGAGTGTAGTTGCCATGTGTCATCACACAACATTATTACAGTGTACTACTGTTTTCTTTAATATCAATTGCACGGTTTACAAAGCGAGTGGTCCAAAAGACAGTAGACTGTATCTGTGTTGAAAAATTAAAAAGTGAAAAAAAAAATCTATCAATGATTTCAAAAACTGGCCGAAGGAATGTTACTTAGCTAGAGATTTCAAAATACTGATTTTTCACTTCTCATCTGGAAATGTGGGAGCTGGACAGCCTCCCTGTAGTCGTTTTGAGTATTTCCTTGTATTAGACAAATTTGAATAATTGTTTAACCAGTTTCAACCGTGTTGCATTAATCACAGCAAGACTTGGAGGAAAGAATTCGAAGGTGAAGCAACACCCTGGGATTTCTGTTTTTGCTGGGAGGTGCGGATTGTTGTTAGTTTGTTGTCACGCCCTGTTAGACTCTTGAATGCTGCTGTGTTCTTAAAACATACAGACTATATTTTCAGTTCACAAAGAACTTTTGCAGGTATTATCTAACGCAGATCAACTTAAATGCAAAAAAGAGAAATGTTACCCAAAGAACAATTGTTTACGAGTTGAAATTTTGTGAAAAAATGTTTAATCAATACTTCAAGATTTTCTTCTACCCTGGTAAGTATGCAAAACTTAGCAAGTAAAAATACAAGACACCCACTTAAATTTGAATTTCAGAAAAACAAATAATACTTTGTTTAGTATAAATATGTCCATGTAATATTTGGGACATATTATACTAAAAAATTATTTGTTGCTTATCCTAAATGTAAATTTAACTGGGCATTGTGTATTTTACCTGGTAACCCTATTGGTAAAGAATAACCTAAAAATCCTCTTCTAGCCAGGCTTTCTAGCAAGTAATTATTTGAGCAGAGAACACTAGGAGGCCTCTTTTTAAATGAAGTCAGGGTAATTTAGTAAAGCAAAGATTCTCTCTGAAAAACAATTGTGTCCTAAAGTGTTATTTTTGCACATCTGTATTTTTGTGCAATACATTTCTCAAAGTACTCTACACCTTTAAAAGCATAATTTTGAAATAGGAAGAATCATTTCTGTTTAAGTCTGTTTCAGGCTCAATCATCACAGAAACGCATGTTGATAAAGAAAAAAAAGGGGCCCCTGGGTGGCTCAGTCGGTTAAGCATCCGACTTCGGCTCAGGTCATGATCTCACGGTCAGTGTGTTCAAGCCCCGCGTCGGGGTCTGTGCTGACAGGTCAGAGCCTGGAGCCTGTTTCAGATTCTGTGTCTCCCTCTTTCTCTGACCCTCCCCTGTTCATGCTCTCTCTGTCTCAAAAATAAATAAATTAAAAAAAAAAAAAAAAAAAGATGTAGGCAGCAAAGACAGTGATAAGCTTCAGTTATCCTTAAGACAAAAAACATTACAATAAATTGAGGATGAAAAGCTGCCTTTCCTAGACATCATTTTAACTAACCAGAATATAATTGATCTTATGGTATTCTGTTCTTTAAATATGATATATTATGGCCTTACTCTGCTCTTGGCAGAAGGTATAATGTTTATAGGAAATAAGCTTAAAGATTGTAGGAGCTAGGTGATTCAAAAATTACAATCCTGTATTTCTAGACAGACGACCTAGACAGGAGAGGTCTAAAGAAAAAATCCACGGCTGTGTGGAAATTGAAATACTCAACACAAAGAGTTGAGGGACTACTAACAGAGGCCATTTTACTTACCCTTCAAAGTATCCCTGACATCTATCTCTATCAATTCCTTCCCCATTGCTATTGTCAGAGAAACAGTTTTCTGTGTGATGCAATGCTGAGTAAGCCCAATGTGAAGCACCAATGTTTGTCAGGGTCTTACATTCAGATTAAAAGTCACTTTCGCTGAAATTATTATTCTAGAATCCTATAAGCAGAACTGTCTTGGAGAAGGAAAAACTAAGGTCACATTCACCTCAGACCTACACAGTGTTTAGAAAAAGATATGAGCAATGATGTTCTCCCAACCCATCCTTGGGAAAGTGCAACTGCCTCTAGTGTATAAACATGGGCCATTCCCCTCCCCATGTGACTTATAGAATGCGTGTTCTCATAAATAATACATGAAAGATGCTGCAATTGCATTGTTTTGAAGCTGAAGGTCATCAGTATTCTTTCCAAATTATCACAGTGGCGATTCTATTTTCCAAGAACTTGGTTGTTTCAAGAGGTTATTCCAAAATTGTTTGCATCTGTTTAGGACATGAGGATCATGTCTGACCAACACAAACAACCAAAGGGCAGGTCACTTATTAGAGATAAAACCAGACTGGGGAAAAACTCACAATATTTAGTATTAGGATATCTTCTCTATGTAACAATAGGAAACATAAGGGGCTCTTGTTATAACATCATAGCTCTTGGGAGTCTAAAATCTATGGCTATTTCTGATTGACTTAATTATTTAAATACCTGAGCATAAAAAATAAAACTTCATCTTTTCCTTCTTTAATTGTCATTTTTTAATGCTTTGAAGTTTCAATATGCCTGCTTATGACTTACTAGGAATAGACAATGATCATCAAACCAACAAAAAATTACTTAGCACTTATCATGAACTTGGCCACATATTAGATCCTATGAGGGATAAAAAGACAAACAAGGTATAGCCTTGTCCTCACAGACCTTAAGTTTACACACTAGCAGAGAACTGGACTATAATAACTATACTACAAATTAGAATATGTAAGTGCCCTAGCAAAGAAGTAAACAGTAATGAGAAAACATACAAGGAAAAGTTTAATTTAGGGTTTCTAGAAAGATAGCTTCTGAGTCTAAGGTAGTGGGTAGGATTTCATTTAGCAGATTTGGGGGGAAAAACAAAAATTCCAAATGTGCATCAGTTCAAAAGCACAGAAGTAATAAATGGTGGGACATGGTCACAAAACGGTTGGGTATAGGATGGCTGAGAAAGAACAGGAATGATAAGTTTGACAATAGAGTATAAATAATAGCGTACCCATTATGATAGACTTCTAATTTGGTTTTTGTTTTGTTCTCTTGATTATTTTTTGCTTTCCCAATATCTGCTTCTGGTATCCACTTTCCTTATTCTGGCAACAGTCCTGGATTTTTTTCTCTACAGAACAGTCAGTTGCTGTTCCAGTAGGGCTAAAGACCGTGTAGAGTAGGAAGAAAAGAAGTCTAGAAGAGCGCCTCAATATATCCCAGCACTTAATAACTGCATGGAGGAAGGCAACCCATAAAGGAACAGAGAAGAGATGACAAGAAGTAGGAGCAGGCTGGCAAGAAGAAGGTCAGGAAATGGACACTGCCGGAATAGACAACTTTTTCAAGTCTTTAAGGTGAATGTGTTGTAAAAGAAAGATGACTGATAAGGCAGGGGCACAGAGGGAAATGAGGGATCGAGTGAGGGTTTGTTTGTTTGTTTTTAATTGGATGTACTTAAGCATGATTAAAAATTGATGGGGAGAATCTGAGAGAAAGATGGCGATGCCTGAGAAAAAAGAAGCAATACTTTATTTAGATCCTATATGTTATCCATCATAGATGGCAAAAGTATCACTGACTGATCTGGTAGGTTTTCAAATGTTCTCAAATTCAACTGATTCAGTCAAACAGCAGAACACTTTAAAAGTAAACAAATAAAAAGAAAACAGAAATGATTAACAGTGTGAGGTTCCTGGAAGGTGGAGGCGATGTGATCCAGAGTACAGACTGGTAGGCCCTGCCACAGGATAGGGATGACAAAGAGGTGCAGAAGAAGAGACAACAGCAAGTTCGGTATCGGGAAAAGAGGGCATTCGCAGACAATGGAAGTACGAGTGATGTGAAATCAGGCACCAACATGGACGAGAGCTAAAAAGGGAAAATAAAGTTGGAGGACAGGAATAAGTTGCTGCAAGCACCACTACTGGTTAAGTTTTTTAGTAGAAATATTTATTTCCACATTGACTTGGCATGCCCATCAAAGCAGCTAAATGGAAGAAACATGTTTGGAGATACTTGAAAATGTCTCTCTCATTCTTGAAAATTAGTAGACTGCAAGTAAAATAATACTTTTAACCCTCCAGGTTTAGACTGGATAATGCAAGTTTTATTTATTTTTTAAAGCAAGTGGGGTTTTTTTTGTTTTTTTCATGTTTTTAATGTTTTTTAATTTATTTTGAGAGAGAGACACCAAGTTGGGGAGGGGCAGAGAGAGAGAGAGAGAGAGAGAGAGAGAGAGAGAATCCCAAGCAGGCTCTGCACTGTCAGCACACTGCATAGGGCTAGCATCCACGAACTGTGAGATCGTGACCTGAGCTGAAACCAAGAGCTGGACTCTTAACCGATTGAGCCACCCAAGTGCCCCCTAAAAGCAAATTTTAAATGACAAACTGAAAATGAGTTTTGGAACCAACAACTAAAGTCTGTATTGCCAAGTGGTTAGTATGCTCATCGTGTAAGAACCATTCATTTATATAAATTATATAAAGTATAGTTACTGATGGCCACACCAAACATTCAAATTTAATCAGTATACGGATAAATGGGTTGTATAAATAAATAAATAAATAAATAAATAAATAAATAAATAAATAAAGCAATGCCTTTGTCTTTGCTGCTTGGTTATAAAAGCCTTATTCCATCACAAATATTTTAAAGGTATCATAAACAACAATCCACCGACATAAATCAGAGCATATACCTTGCAAAGCAATATCACTGATGTCTATTATCTGGCTGTGATTGATTATCTGCTTATCCCAAACTCATCTAAGTTCCAATCCAGATTGTACACTGAAAGCAGGCTTGGTTCTGAAAATAGGGGGAAATTATTTTCAAAGCCAATGCATTAGTGGTCTAGAATTTTTAGTTACTCATCTTAAACATATGCACAATCTGGAACAAAAGTAATTGCTAAGTAGTAGTAACAGAGTAGTCTAAGTCACATGGGAGACGGGCAAGATGCCCACATGTCTCTTGAAAAGGAAGTTCCTGGTATACGATTTTAAAGGCAGCTTTGTTAAACTGGCGTTCAGTAAAGGCCAAAAAAGGATCTATAGAGAATTCCAAGCTCATATTTGTCTTGTCGCATATCAATTTTTTATCAAAGTAATCATTTTATCACTAGTTTTTAAAAGCTTAGATAAAATTTTTTAAAAATTTGTCAATGATTATGTTCTACTTTTAAATATTCTTTTTTTTTTCAAATTTTTTTTCTTTTTTTTTTTTTTTAATTTTTTTTTTTTTCAACATTTTTTATTTATTTTTGGGACAGAGAGAGACAGAGCATGAACGGGGGAGGGGCAGAGAGAGAGGGAGACACAGAATCGGAAACAGGCTCCAGGCTCCGAGCCATCAGCCCAGAGCCTGACGCGGGGCTCGAACTCACGGACCGCGAGATCGTGACCTGGCTGAAGTCGGACGCTTAACCGACTGCGCCACACAGGCGCCCCTCAAATTTTTTTTCTAATGTTTATTTTGGAGAGAGAGAGAGAGACAGAGCACAAGCAGGGGAGGGACAGAGAGAGAGAGGGAGGCACAGAATCCCAAGTAGGCTCCAGGCTCTGAGCTGTCAGCACAAAGGCCCACACAGGGCTCAAATTCACAAACTGCAAAATCATGGCTTGAGCTGAAGTCAGATGCTTAACTGACTGAGCCACCCAGGTGCCCCTAATTTTAAATATTCTGATTTTGGGGTGTCTGCATGGCTGTCAGTTAAGAGTCGGATTTCAGCTCAAGTCATGATCTCACATGGGTTCATGTGGGTTCAAGTCCTGCATCAGGCTCTATGCTGACAGTGCAGAGCCTCCTTAAGATTCTCTCTCTCCCTCTCTCTCTGCCCCTCCCCCATTCACAGATTCTCTCTCTCTCAAAATAAATAAAACTTTAATTTCTTTTTTTTAGATTTATTTATTTTTGATAGAAGAGAGAGACAGAGCACAAGTGGGGGAGGAGCAGAGAGAGAGGGAGACACAGAATCTGAAACAGGCTCCAGGCTCTTGAGCTGTCAGCACAGAGCCCAACGCAGGGCTTGAACTGACAAACCACGAGATCATGGCATGAGCCAAAGTCGGACGTTTAACCGACTGAGCCACCCAGGCACCCCTCAAAATAAATAAATAAAACTTTAAAAAAATAAATGAGTAAATGTTCTGACTTTCACTATTCTCTCTTGGTCAGATTCTTTAGTTTACCTTGTCCTTCATGACATATTTTCTTGTGCGTATCTCTTTATCATCTGTCAAAACCCAGTTTAAAATGCCATCTCCAGGGCGCCTGGGTGGCTCAGTCGGTTGAGCGCCGACTTCGGCTCAGGTCACGATCTCGCGGTCCGTGCGTTCGAGCCCCGCATCGGGCCCCTGTGCTGACAGCTCAGAGCCCGGAGCCTGTTTCAGATTCTGTGTCTCCCTCTCTCTGACCCTCCCCCATTCATGCTCTGTCTCTCTCTGTCTCAAAAATAAATAAACGTTAAAAAAAATTTTTTTTAAATGCCATCTCCTCAGGGGTGCCAGGGTGGCTCAGTCAGTTAAGCTTCTGACTTCGGCTCAAGTCATGATCTCGCAGTTAGTGAGTTTGAGCCCCGCGTCTGGCTCTGTGCTGACAGTTCAGAACCTGGAGCCTGCTTCAGATTCGGTTGTCTCCCTCTCTCTACCCCTCCCCTGCTTGTGTTCTGTCTCTCTCTGTCTCTCAAAAATAAATTAATGTTAAAAAAAGAACTGACTCTGCTAAAAAAAAAAAACATGCCACCTCCTCAGTGAAGCTTTCCCAACTTCAATTAATAAATTAGTTCCCCGTCCTCCTCACATGGCATTATATAGTTATACACCTCTCTCTGCCCCTGAGCACCATTTCTGACATTGTAATCTCAATAAATGCATGAGTTTGAAAGTCACTAGTATTTATCGGTAAGCACGAAAACAACTGTCATGACCTCTCAAGTACTTCCCTAATGCCATCCAGGTTACACATTATGTTCTCTGCAGACAAGACTCCAAACGCTAGCCTTTCCACTCACCCAGGCTGTTTTGGACTCATCCTCATCAATTCTGTATTTACAACTTTGTATGTACTCTCATATTTGCACCCATGTCCCAATCTCTCTCACTGTCAATCCCTCACTCTCTTTCTCCCTCACCAGAATTTATATCTCTATGGTAGGAGACAATGAGAAGTCTGTATTTTCTTAGCCCCTTATTGCTATTTTCAGACTGTTCTTCTAGTGCTTTTATCTACAAAACCCTCTTCCCCTGAAGTTCATGCCTCCTTATTTATTACCAGCTTCTCCATTTCCTTGTCAATTTCAAACATCTGTTTCAAAACCATGACCCAAAAGTCATTGATGACTGTGGCACCCAATTCACATTTTTTCTCCCATCTCTTATGTTATTATGGGCAACTTCAACAATTATGTGGAAGCTTAAAAATTGGAAAAGAACTACCTGGTATTTTTTAGCACCTTCTATGTGCTAAATACTGTGCAAGTGCTTTCATGAATTATCTTGTTTAATCCTCCCACTGATCCCATGAGACATGTGCTACAATTAACCCCATTTTACAGGTGAGAAAATGGAAGCTTAGACACTCTTACTGACTCTTGGCCAAGATCACACAGCAAGCAACTAAGTAGCAGAACTGAGAGGGAAACTCAGGCAGCATGACCACTGGGCTCACTTTAAACCACTAGCCCATGCTGTCCCTAGATTAACAGAGAAACCACAGTTCCTTGATTTCCCAAACATGGTGGCCTCTCCCTTCGTAACAACAAACTCCCAGTGCCAAACCAGGAGTCTGTGGGCACTGGGAACTGCTCCTATATGAAATATTCCAAATTGCATTACGCCTTCTCCCTCCACCTCACCTGATTGCTTACTGCCCTCCCACATGTTCCTCTACCCCATGGAGATTTCAGTCCTTCTACTCACCCCCTACTAATCTCCCTTACCCACACTCTCTAGACCATTAATAACCATCTAACCTGCACCCTCAACAAGCTAATGCCCTGTTCTCCAGCCTTACTGCTCCCCAAATTTCTAATCATGATCCATTTTAATCACATGCCTTTCCTCTCCTATATCTAGCCCTGACATTACCTCACCATTCAGCAGCATCTGATTATGATGCTGTCCCTCACCTTATAGTACTTGGGGCTGGGTTTTCCTGGTTTTTATTATTCCCTGACCTCTCTTTCTAAGAATCTCTATTTGGTTTTTCTGACCAAACTTTCAATGTTGGATTCCAAGGGTTTTCTCACGGACTCTTTTATAATTTTAAAATAATTTGGGGGCATCTGGGTGGCTCAATCGGTTGAGCATCTGACTCTTGATTTCGGCTCAGGTCGTGATCTCACAGTTTGTGACATCGAGCCCTGAGTAGGGCTTTGCGCTGGCAGCACAGAGCCTGCTTGGGATTCTCTCTCTCCCCATCTCTCTCTGCCCCTCCCCCCACTTCTCTCAAAAATAAACTTTAAAAAAATACTCTGTATGATACTATAATGGGGGATAAATGTCATTATACATTTGTCCAAATCCATAAAATGTACAACACCAAGAGTGAGCCTTAATGTAAACTATGGACTTTGAGTGATTACGATGTATCAATGTAAGTTCAACTGTACCAAATGTACCATTCTGTGGGCTATGTTGATAATGTGGAAGGCTGTGCACGTGTGATGGCAGCAGGTATTAAAGTCTAAAAAAAAAAAAAAACTTTATAGTATAAGCTGTACGTATTTCTACAAGTTTATCCTTCTACAACTTGTTCTTTTCATTCAAATTTTCAACATTATTTTTAGACACCTAAAACAATTTATCTTTTCTCCTACTAGTAGACATTTAGGCTGTTCCCAGCTTTTTACAACTGTAAATAACACTGCAGTAAGCATTCCTCTTTCTTGGTGCACATGAGACCTTCATAAAGATTTTCAAACTTTTTGTAATCAGGACAGCTTTACACTCTTAAAAGTCACTGAGGACCCAAGGAACTTTTGTTCATGTGGATTATATCTATAAATATTTGTCATATCAGAAGTTGAAACTTAAATATTAACAATGCAGGGCACCTGGCTGTCTCAGTCTGAAGAGACTACAGCTCTTGGGTTGTGAGTTTGAGCCCTACGCTCCATGCTTGCAAGGTGTGGAACCTGCTTAAGATTTTCTCTCTCCCTCTCCCTCTGCTCCTCCCCCACTTGCACACGTGTACAATAAATAAATACATACATACATACATACATACATACATACATACATACATACTTTATTAAAAAGCTTTGACCTTCCAAAACCCCTAAAGGATCTCAGGGGCGACCAAAGGTCCCAGATCACATTGTGAGAGCCGCTACTCTTAGGTATATACAAGGTTGAAGATCTCTGCATTAATATAACACTGCCAAATTTCTCTCCAAAGTGGTTATACTAGATACACTCCCAGCATCTGGCAGTTCTGCTTTTTATTTTTTCCTAACTGGTGAGTGCAATTTTCAAGGATGTTATTTATATATGTGTGTATGTAATATATATGATTATATATACATATATATATTACATATAATTACATATAATTTTTATTATATTATATATATATAATATATATATCACAATTCCTTGCTACCTTGATAGATCTCAAAGGCCTTCAAACAGCTTTTTAAATATTTAATCATTTTTCTTAAATGACTGAGCCACCCAGGTGCCCCTATTAAACAAGTTTTTCTAATGAGCTGAGCAGAAGATTGCTTTCTAGCACAAGAATGTCTATCATTACCACAAGCAGAAATCAGATTACATTTTCTTTTTAATATTCATATTATTTAATATTCATATTTGGCTTAATAAAATGTAAAATTAAGCAACAGTTCTATTCTCCTCCTGAACAATATAAGAACCTAAGAACACTTTAATTGTAATATCCCTCCTATTTTAGCACTGTTTATTGAGTATTTTTTATTAACTTATTTTTATATTTCCTAAATCAGTCATAGTTATATGTGTATATGTACATATATATGTATACATATATAAATTACATAGAGTTTCTCTGATTAGGGAAATGAAATATATAATATGCATTATATATTTTATTATTATATATGTTACATAATTTTGTAGTATTATTTATTAAACATTATACATGTATATATTTTATATGTTATATATATTACATATGTATATACATATATAATGTATATAATTTCTCTAAACTGTTTTCTGGATTATTTTCTCAAAAAATATCTTCCAATTCACTAATTTTGTCTTCAGCTATGGATAATCTGTTATTTAACCCATCTACTGAGTTTTCTATTCTTTTCTATTTTTCATCTCTAGAAGTTATTTTTTTCTCTTCCAATCTATCTGCTCTTTTCTCAAAGTATCATATTTTTCTCTATATTTTCAATAATCTTATGAATTTAGTCTTTCCAAAAAGTCTTATTTATTGTTTCTCCCAGATTGTTTCATTATTCAAAGGTCTGTGGAGTATAATCCTAGTTTTTTTGTGTCCAATGACTTTTCCTTTCGACGGTTCTTTTTTTTTGAAATTCCTATGAAGTTTTGAGGTACATCAAATATACTGTATCTTGATTATTTTGGAGATTACATAACTATACACATCTGTAAAAACTCATCAAACCTTTAACTTTAAAAGACTGAAATTTACAATCTGTAAATTATACCTCAATGTGATTTAAAATTTTTTTGAGGCCCGGGAGTGCCTGGAAGGAAAAGGAGCGTTACCCGAGAGGGGTCGAAGAAGGGGACAGACCGAAACCGAGGGGCTCGGGGCGAGAGCGAAGGCCCCCAGGTAGCGGAGCGGGTTGATGGAGACGCCGTCCCCGGCGGGCGGCGGGCGGCCCGCGGGCTGCTTTCACACCTGGCAGAGAGAACGGGACACCCTCACATTCGGGGCGGGCTTCGGGGCATCGAGCAGGGGCTCCCGAAACACCGGGGAGTGGAGGTACACAAGCCACCCCCCCACCCCCTCCCCCAGGCTGAGAAGCATTCCGCGCGGGCATGGTCTGGATTGGACCCGGTGGCTCCAAAAGACCTTGCGTTTTCAAAGGTTTCTGAAGGTAGCTCAAGGCCTCAGGCGCCCAGGCAGGGCTTCACTCCTGGTGAGAGGGGGGAGGAGAGCCTGGAGCCTTCTGGCGCAGTGGCGGGGAACAGGGCAGTACTGGAGGGGGCTGCGGTAGGGAGAGGGGAGGAGGTGGCAGTGTGCTCCGGGGAAGGAAGGCTGGGGAGAGGCGGGGGGGGGGGGGGGGGGGGGGGGGGGGGGGGGCTCAAGGACTAGGAGTAGGTGACAAGGCAGGACGTAGGAACGGGAGGGGTTTGAAGTCGACCCAGTGACCTACTTTCAGTGGAAAAGTGGGGTTGAGGGTCCGGAGCAGTAGTCAGAATCTGCACACGAATCCGTGATGACCCAGGCATTCCTGCCGGTCAGCACTAGCACACCCACTTTACCAGCTGAGAACACTGAGGCAGCAGAGGTTAAGGAAATATACACAGTCACTTCTGCCAGTAGATTAGCCTGTGTGTGTGACACTCCACAGTCACTGGGCCTGTAGGTCTGCTTGACTTATCTGAGGAGCTGTGAAAGGGATAGGGGTGGATGGACAGAGCTGGGGTGCTGGAGGGGCTTCTCACTAAGTGACTGTCCAGGAGTCCCAAGCCTGCTCTTCAGGAAGTTGGGAATGACCAATACTCTCTGCTCCTTTAGCCACCAGCCCACCCTAACCTAAACCGGGCACACAGTAAGTGCTATATGAATGTTTGTTCAGGGGATGAAAGAAGGAAACCACTGGAAGGAGGGCACTTGATGTTGGAAGATGGGAGAGTTAAGGAAAGATCTAGAAGAGAGATGGGGGATGAGGCCTAGAGCAGTGGTTCTCAAGTTCAGCAAGATCAGATTAAAATACAGATTTCTTATGTTCACGCGTACCGGATTTTATGTACTGAATTTTCACAGCATTGTTATGAAAGCCAAAAACTGGAAACAACCCAAAAGTCCATGAAGTGGTGAATGGATAAACAAAATGTGGCCTATTCATGCATTGGAATGCTATTTGCAATAAAAAGGACAAAGGTACTGGCACCTGCTACAATGTGGATGAACCTTGAAAACATTATGCTAGGTAAAAGAAGCCAGTCACAAAGGACCACGTTTTATATGATTCTATTTATATAAAATATCCAAAATAGACAAATGTATTAGAAACAGAAAGTAGATTACCGATTGCCTTGGGCGAAGGGATGGGGGGATTTGGAGGTGACAACTAAGGAGTATGGGGCTTCTTTTTGGGGTAATGAAAATGTTCTAAAATTGATAGTGGTGATGGTTGCACAACTGTGAATACTAAAAAGCCATTGAATTGGACACTTTAAATGGATTCGTTGTATGGTAATGTGGATTATATCTCAATAAAGCTGTTAACAATTAACAAAAAAAAAAAAAATAAATAAAATAAAATAAAATAAAATAAAATAAAATAAAATTTTTTTGAACCCCAAACCCATATTGATACAAATTTTTATTTAAAAATCCCTACATGAGACTTTTTCTTTCTACCTCAAAACCCAGGTAAAACAGTTTACAGGCCTTCCTTCTGTGCCAGTGGGCATTTTTTCCCTAATCCACCACTTGAAGTGCATACATCCATTCAGGGATCCCAAATGGGTTTGAGTTTTAAAGTCCTACTCCACTAGGGACAAAAGCTTCATCTCTTGACCACATGTGTTACAACCCAATCCTCTAGGTTATTGAAAGCACAAAACCTCCACCGCATTCCATCAGGTGGGCACCACCTCAGCTTACTCTTTTACCATTATGGTAATTTTGAGGGAATCATAATTGAGAGATAGTGAAGGAAGCTTTCTGCTCCTTTTTCATTTCTGACCCCTGGAAATACCCACTACTTTCTGAGTGTGGCTCTGCTTTAGTGAGAGTCGCTGCATGTATATTAGATTTGTATGAGTTTGCAGGGGGTGAGTTCTTATGTTTTCTGGTCTGCCATATTTTCAGGACCAGAAGTGCCCTCCTTTCCTCTTATTCAATGAACTGTCACTGGGTGGCATGTATTCCCACGGCTTCAAGTTAATAGGCTGATTAACTCCCAAATCCACATCTCTAGCATAGACATCTCATTTCAAATCCAGAAATACACTTGCAATTCACAAGTAGATATTCCCACCTGAACATCCCATAAAAATCTTAAACTCCATAATATGTTCATATCTAAACTCCCTCAAAACTATATCTTTTCCCCCAACTAATGGCATCACCATCCCGTCAGTTTTCCATGCCATACATCTGGCATTTTTCCTCTACTTTTCTGCTCCTTTATCCCCTGTCAATACTGCAATTCTACTCCTTTATGTCCCCCAGATAAGTTCCCTCTTCTCCATTCTCACTGCCTTAATTCATACCTCTCTTTATAGTCTCGCCAAAAATATTCTCTACAGTTAACAGTCCATCTTTTGTACTTTTTCCAGAAAATGACAAACCCAAATGCCACTCTTCTCTTTAAAATCCAAAACTGCATATATGTTCTGCCACTATATACATAAGGAAGCGCACATCACGAAATTTCATGTCACATCCTTTCATGACCTCGCTTCTTATTCAATGTCAACTCCTGCTAGCTCCCTCTGAAGCTCAAGCCTTAGGGAACATCTGACTTCCCTAAATGCAATGTACCTTTTGACACTACCAAATCTTTGCACATGAGAACCAAGCTGCCTAGACTACCACCCACACCACACACCCTCTTGGCCTAGAGATTCTCTGGCATCCTTGTCATTCACGTCAGCCCAAGAAACATGTTCTCTCTGACACCTTCCCCAACCTTTCAGAACCCTGCCCTAGCCATCACGAGTGCCCCCTCTGAGCTCCCAGGGGAGTTCAGATAAATGCCAAATGCCATTTACCACATTGTTTTGAAAAACTGTTTAGACTTCTGTCTCCTCCACTATACTACGAATTCCCTGAGGGAGGGGAATACTGTTGTACTATTTATGTTACCACTCCTAATTCCTAGCATAGTCCCTGGCCCATAGTAAATATTCTGCTGACTCATTAATAAAAATTGTCATACTTGCAATTTAGGGAAGACTACATGATCTATTGGGTCTCATCCAGATATATGATCAGTGAAGGTTGAAAATAATTGTACCTAAAACTCTACAGGCAAAATATGCTTATTCTTTTCCTGTCTGTAAGCCTTATAGTATAGGCATTCTGTAATGTACAGGTCATGATAAGGCTGCCACTTCCAGCTTCAGTCTATTTTTTAGAATTCATAGGGATTAGTGTACATTATCCTCTCTTAAAGCAAATGGCACTTCAGCTTGACCAAGTTTAATGTCCATATAAAAATCAGAAATGCTACAAATTGAGGCATATAGAAATATTTCCCATCTCTCCTTCAGGCTCTGTCTGCCATCTGCATCCTACATCCCCACTGCTAACCTGCATCCAACCACTTTCAATCTAGAAACCTCATTCTCTGTGGAATACTTGAATCGGAACTAATTATAGCAATAACTAAAATGGTCCTATGAATGCATGCACTGCACAACAAGAATACTTTTACTGGATTACTTAGCCGTGGCATGCTGGGTCTGTTAATGTGCTCTGCCTGGCTTCACTGCAGACATACTTCAGAAATTGTAAGGCTGCAGTTAAAGTAATAGAAGGCCAAAGAAACCTGAAGAGATAAAGAATCAAATTCATCTCCTTGGGAATATGTTTTAAAACAATCTTCTAATGGGAATAAGGGACTTAAGAGGTTCATTTCAGAGCAGATGTCAAACCGGAGCTGGGTCTGTTTTGTAGGTTTTGTTCACTAGTTGGCTTTCTGCTGCATCAGTTTTACTTGAGTTTAGAAAAGCAGCCTGAGACAGCACTCACAGCAAAAAGTTGTACAGGGCCTTGTGATGCTCAGGCTCCCTTTCTGTGCAGCAACCCACTGAGAAGGAAGGGATGCACCAGGCCACTGGTTCTCTCTCACTCAGTTATAAACACATGGCTCTTGCTTCCTGAAAAGCAAATGGAACTAAAAAACTTAATTCGGCATGGTGTTGCCAAAGCATAAAAGCAATCAGCTTGGTCTTTAGCTAATTCCATCAAAATAGAAGGAAACATGAAAATAAACAGGCAACAATAGGACAATGTCTCAAGACAGAGGGCATATAGCATGGCAGTTAATACTTTGGACTATGAATCAAAAGGGAGCTGTGTTTAAAGCTTAGCTCTTTGGGAGCACCTGGGTGGCTCAGTTGGTTAAGTGTCTGACTCTTGGTTTCAGCTCAGGTCATGATCTCATGGGTCATGAGTTCTAGCCCTGCATCAGGCTCTGTGCTGACAGTGCAGAGCCTGCTTGGGATTCTCAATCTCTCTCTCTCTGTCAAAATAAATAAGCTTAAAAAATATTTAACTTAGCTCATCCATTTACAGCCATATGACCCTCTCAGAGCCTTAGGGTCTCTGCCTATAAGAGAAGAATGAAGCTTTTAACCAAGCTTCAAAAAATTATATTCATCAATAAATTTAAATTGTCTTAGCCTCAGTAGTACAAGACAGCAGGTAGTATAAGAACAAGAGGGTGGATCTATTATGTCCTTCTTTATTGAATACTACAGAAGAAACTTTATATAATTGTTGGCAACTTGGCTCAATGATCAATGCAACAAACATCTAAATACGTTGCCTAGATTCTATCCACCTCTTCCTCTGACTTATCACTTCACCTTCAACAAACCTTCAGTTAATCTAGTCTATGACAGTATTTTCTACCATATACTGTAATTATAATATATTTAAAGGGATATTCCTAAACTGACAACATGTCTGTGATCTTCAAATACAAGATTCCATCATATATCAAATTACCACCAATGCTAAGCATGTAGAATGTTACAAAAAGCATTGCAACTATACAAGTTGAAGTCAGGAGCTCAAACCAAATTTAATTTAGATTTGATTTGGAAACATTCTAGTGTTATGGTTGCGTGGTTTTAGAAAAATACTCATGGTTGCTTCTGGTTTGAATAGGTTGACTGGGTTAAAACTAAAACATTTCTCCATTGGTTTGTGGTTAACCAATTAATTTATTGCTTCAGAAATTGAAGTTGGTTAGCCAGCCCCAGGTTTGGGTTCCCGGTTCAATTCAGTTCAAGTTCCTAGAAAATGTATACTCAGAAAACTGAATGATTCCTAAATTACCATGTGCTAAATATCCCAACTTCCTCAAAAACCACAAGTCTCCCACAAACCGCAAACTCTCCTACTCTGGTAAGACAACAAATGTCCTAGCAAGAGGCTGCCCAGAATCCAACCCAAAGTAGAGCAGAAGGCAGGCAACACCTAGTCTGAGAGCAAAGAGGACCCCAACAGTTCAACTTACAGCAGAAGATAATCACTGTACTAAAACATGTGCCTTTCTTGGGCATTAGGAATCTTTATGTTGGCAACTCTCAACCATGATATCTGGACATAAATGTGTATCTCTTCTAGTTAGGAGGCATCTGTCAGGTAATCATTTACAAATAGTTGTTGAATTTGTTTCAAATGGACATATTAATACATGGATGTGTGCATTCATATATATAATGACTATATGTTTATGCCTTAATGAATTATTCTTAGTCACATGCATTCTGATACGTGTTCTTTGTCCAGGAGGAAAATACATGGGGCTACAGGGGGTACATATCTGGGAATGATATGTACCTGCATTTGGGCATAAACTGTATGTGGCAGCAGAAAAATTTGACAGCGGGTTCTTTGGATGGCATTCCCTTATTTCTGTTCATACCACGGGATAAACTTGGTAATGAAGACATGAGAATGTGGACATCAGACTAAGGGTTGAGGTATAGCCATAGGCATCACAGGTCTTGGATTCCCTGAAGTATTACAATGGCTATGAGACCTATTAAAGCATTGCAATAGCTGAGGCCTACATTAAAGCCAATTTGCCCTGAGAGTAACTAGCTCTAACAATATCACAGATTCCTTGATAAGATCACTTGACCTTGGTTACTGCCAATTTGCATGAGTTGAGCAATTAAGTATCAAAACCAAAACCTTCTCAATATTCCAAATTTAAATTCTGGAATGTGCAGCGGAGAGGAAATTTAGAAATCTCCTAATCTAGTGGTTTCTAAATTTAGCTAGCCACCAGAATCAGTCACAGAGGTTTATAGAAAAGATCTTTTAAATAAGAATGTCCAGTGCGGCAACCTGGAAATCTAGGACCTTAGGAAGCACCTCAGGAAATTGTGATGATCAGTCAGCTTTGGACACTACTGATCTACTCCATCCCCCTTTTTCCATTCAGAATAATGTAAGTGCAGACAACTCTTCAGTTGTAATAATCATAGTTAATATGTGTAAAGCGCCTGCTGTGAACCACTTTAACAAACCTCCCCTCCAATCTTTGTAACTACTCTTAAATCCATACTGTGAGTAAACAACTTTCTACAATCTCCTCTCTCTAGATGTTCTGCACGATTCTCATGCAGTTTATCTTTTCATATGCTTTTGATGGGCATTGTTAGGTGTCCATGTGGTGCTTCAGAAAGTCCTGCCATCTTAAGCAAAGAAGATAAAGTGATTGAATGGCATTTCTCATCAACAGCAGGTTCTCAAGGATGTTTCCTAGGACCTTTAAGGCATACATTATACTTTTCTCAGGCTTGTGGCATGTCAAACCCCATAATGATCAGGGAGATTAATGAACTCTTAGCAAATTAATATGTTCATGATTCACATGAGTATAAATTACCCAGTGAAAAGCCATGGTGCTTGATCACCAGGCACTTCCAGGACCAGGGCTCCAAGATTTCAACCTCTTCTTCCCACTTCCAACCATTTCCATGTTGGGCCAACATATGATTTAGATTGATGGGCCTACTCAGAACATTAAGATGCTTGGCTACATGACGAAGTTTTCATACACAAAATGGCTTCACTTTTATTAAAAATACCCACAATGAAACAAGTCTAACTTCAAGAAATTTTGTTGCCAGTGTGCCTGGGTGGCTCAGTTGGTTAAGCATCCGACCTTGGCTCAGGTCATGATCTCATGGTTCATGAATTTGAGCCCAGCATTGGGGTCTGTGCTTACAGCTCAGAGCCTGGAGCCTGCTTCAGATTCTGTCCCTCCCCTGCTTACATGCTCGCTCGCTCTCTCTCTCTCTCTCTCTCTCTCTCTCTCAAAAATAAATAAACATTAAAAAAATAAAAAGAAATAAAGAGAAATTTTGTTACTGATGTTTCTACTATTACTCGCTTCCAGAATTTCTAGCAACAAACACTTTGACTTTAATCAAAATCCACATAAAAAAAAAATCCACATAAATGCTTTACTTTTCAAATGATTGTCTGGCATCCTGGTAGAGAATTTACCTGTTAAGCATCGTCAGCCAAAAGGGTGAAATGAAAGAAGACAGCATCTGACAATATCCCTGGCAACACTACCACCATTTTGTGCCACAGGCCCTCAGTTTGCTTACATCATTTCTGAACTCTAATCAAAGCCTCCCAAGGGAAAGTTTTGGAAGCCTGAAAACATATCTAATCCCCTTTGAAATAGTTATTTTGGGGGGCTCCTGGGTGGCTCAGTTAGTAGAACATCCAACTTCAGCTCAGGCCGTGATCTCACGGTTCATGGGTTCAAGCCCCACGTTGAGCTCACTACTGTCAGCATGGAGCCTGCTTCAGATCCTCTGTCCCCTTCTCTCTCTCTCTCTCTCTCTCTCAGTCTCTCTCTCTCTCTCTCTCCGCCCCTCCCCCACTCATGCTCTCTCAAAAATAAAAATGAATATTTAAAAAAATAATAATTAAAAAAATAGTTATTCTTAAGGGGGTGCCTGGCTGGCTCAGTGGAAAGAGCATGTGACTCTTGATCTTGGAGTCATGATTTTGGGCCCCCTATTGGGTGTACAGATTACTTAAGTAAAAATAAAACTTAAAAAGAAATAAGAAACAAAATTATTTTTCTAAATTGCAGAAAATTGAATGGATCATATCACAAACGAGCTATAAAAGTTAGTGCCTCCATAATAAATGCCAGCTACACTTCTTGTGATTATTTCATCTCGTTTAGCCAACTGTGTAAATGATGTTACCTAAACTAACAGATGAAACAGGAAGAAGGTATAATAGAGTCTTCTATAAGCTAAAACTTCAAGAGTCGTATTTACAGACACATGGGCATTTGGGGAACTCCAAAATCATTGGGTCTTAGCTCATTTTACAGTTTTCCAAATCCATTCACGGACATTATCATGCATGTTCCTCACAGCAATTTCCAAAGGAAGCAGTCATGCAGCAGTGAAAGAAGTGTGCTCTGAAGCAGGAAGCTTGAGTTTGAGTCCAGGTTCTTGACTTAACTAGAGGTCTGATAGTTATTTATCAATGCCATTACCTGTGAAATGTGTGTGGTGATAGCTACTTTCACTTGCTGAACAGATAAGTGAAATGAATACATAAAAATATCTAGCTCCGTTTCCAACTTCTAACTTCTTTCCATGCAAATCCCAATGGGTATTCTTTTTTATTTATTTAGAGAGAGAGAACACGAGCCGGGTGGGGGGTGGGGGGAGTGCAGAGAGAGAGGAGGAGGGAGAATCCCAAGCAGGCTCCATGCTGCCAGCACAGAGCCCAACCTGAGGCTCAAACTCAGGAACTTTTAGATCATGACCTGAGCTGATACCGAGAGTCCAATGCTTAACCAACCGAGCCACCCAGGAGCCCTCCACTGGGTATTTTTTCTTATCGTGACAAAATGGTTCCAAAATATAACAAGTCTCCAGGAAGAGCCAATAAAAAGTATTAAAGAAGAATAATGGAAGACTACCATGGTGGTACATGAATTACATTAATGGACTCAATTCCTCAATCCCTCTCTGCATCCACCTTTTTTGCAGTGTGACTCAGCAGTTCCTTCTAGGAAAAATGGAATGTGTTTCCCTGCACCTCAAGTCTAAGTTCAGTCCTGTGAATTGTTTTGGCCAATGAGATGTTAGCAAACTTGCTGCAAGCAGAGATTTATAAAAGTGCTTTTGCATTTGCTTCCTGTCTGCCCTCTGCACCTCACCATGGAACATGTCTGGGCTAGCTGGCTGGTGGTTAAAAGATATGTAGCCCAATTGCATGCATTTCCTTAGACCATGAGCCAGCAGACCACCAGACTTAAGAACGAGCCTAACTAAAGCCAGAAAAACTTCCCAGCTTAGCCCAGCCTAAATTACAAGCTGCAAATGCAAGAGCTAAATAAACATTTATTGCTTTAAGCTGTATTTTCTCAGTGGGGTTTTTATAAGAAAATTAAGCCCTATAGAAAAAAATATTTGAGTGACTATTTTCTCAATTCTCCCAAATGGTACATAGTTAATTCATTACATATAATAAATGTCTTAGGGTATTAAGACTTAATTATCTTCTGGAACCCTGCTAAGAAGGGATGTTTTATGCCATTGCACTTTGGATGGTTGTCATATAGCATAATTGTAACAACAGATAACTAATACAACCATACATGCTTTATAAAGTCATCATTCTTAAAATAATGTGTCACCAAAATGACAGAGTAATGGACCAAAATTAAATATCAAAAAGTCTGAAATCTATAAAAAATACAAAATAAAAGTGACATTTTAAGAAAGAAATGGAGCATTCATTGTGACAAGTGGCTACTATATGCAGAACAAAAACCTAACTCCTTGACATCTTGCCTTCAAATACACTCCATATTGTTAAAAAGAGTATTTGTTTGAAGAAAAAGCTGTATTATAAAAAAAAAAAGGTAACAGTTCACATCATCTTCTATTGATAAAGGCCTTTTTAAGCATGATTACCAGTAAAGGAAACAATAATAGAATGATTGATAGATCTATGTGAAACTTTTAAACATCACTGTATGTTTAAAAATCAAAAATATTAACTCTGACACAAAATTTTCATATTTCAACAAATAGTTAAAAGGAAAACAACAATTAAATTGGTAATTGCTATTACTTATACATGTGTTTTCATAGCAAAAACTTATTGAGCTTCTTCTATATGCCAGAACTGTGTATTTGGAGCTTAAATAGAAAGCAGGGGGGAAAAAAAGAAGGAAAGAAAGCAGAAAGAAGCACAACCCCTATTCACACAGCACTTAAAGTTTAGTGAAGAAGCCAGAATAGAAGCCAGTAAATAAGTACAGGAGAGCATTCCAGTAAGAGGAAACTGCATGGCAAAGGCCCTGTGGTGGGAGGGACTTTAGTGCATTTCAGAAACTGAAATAAGGCCAAAGCAGCAAGAACACAGCAAACAAATGAGAGACTGGCTCAAAAAGAACTAAAGAGGAAAACAGGGGCCAGAAGTTGCAAAGCCTTATAAGGCCTCAGGAAGACATTTGATGTTTACCCTAAGAAAGTTACTTCAAGTGAATGGTTTTAATTGGGTGGGTGACATGATCATGTTTGTGCTTTGACTTTCTGACTATAGACAAGATAATTTATTCAAACATGTGAAGTTAGTGAGTTACTGTATTAACACAGGCAAGAAGCTCTAGGAATTTGGCCCAGAGGGATGGTAATGAAGATACTGACAAGTGAATGGATTCAAAGATACTTTAATGATTAAACACACACACACACACACACACAAGCTTGGTGATGGGAAGGATTAAGGGAGTGACGGAAAGATAATATTCTATTATGCCAAAATGTGATAATGGCATTCACCAGGCAAGTTAAAATCCGTAGAAAACCAGGTGGGGAAGAGACGGATCATGAGCTTTATCTTAAATATTAAACATATTAAGGCTGAATTGTCTCTGACACATTCATGTAGAAGTGAAGTAAGAGGTTCAGTATAGAGTAGAGGTAGGAGCTAGAGAAAGAAATTTGGATCTCATCAGCATTTAGCGGATAGCTGAAGCTACAAACATGGATATTTGAAGCTGTGGGAAAGCTTCTCAAAGCAGAGATCGAAGATAAGTATCCCTAAGACTTAGCCTTTAGAAGTTCCCAAGATTGACGGCCAGCTGGAGAAGAACAAAGACTTGCGAAAGCATGAGGCGAGCATGAAAGGAGAAAAGCCCAGGGTGGGGAGGAGTAAAATCACCAAGGCCAGCAGAAGAGAAAACTTCAAGAAGTAGTGGTCACCAATGTCCAACTCGGTGGAAAGGCCAAGTCAGACAAGGACCTGACAAGGTGGTATCCTGAGCAAGAGTTGCCAAATGCATTCAGAGGTGGGAAAATGAAGACATCAAGGACAGTCCTCCCCGCGAACCCACGGGGGATACCTTCCAAGACTCCTCGTGGATGCTTAAAACCAAGGAGAGTACCAAAATTTATATATCCTATGGCTTTTTCTATACATACCTATAATGAAGTTTAATTATAAATTCGGCACAGTAAAAGATTAACAACGATAATGATAAAACGGAACAATTATACCAATATACTGTAATAAAAGTTCTGTGAATGTGATCCCTCTCTTTCTCTCAAAATATTACACTGTAGGGGCACCTGGGTGGCTCAGTCGGTTAAGCGCCCCACTTCGCTCAGGTCGTGATCTCACGGTTCACGGGTTCCAGCCCTGAGTCTCTGTGCTGACGGCTCAGAGCCTGGAACATGCTTTGGATTCTGTCTCCCTCTCTCTCTGCCCCTCCCCCGCTCGCTCCCCCGCTCGCGCGCTCGCTCTCTCTCCCTCTCTCTCTCAAAAATAAATAAACATTTTTTTTAATTTAAATACTGTCATCTTTACAAAGTATCTTAAAAAAGATATTACCCAGTACTCACCCTTCTTGTGACGTTGTGAGATGTGAAACTGCCTACGTAATGGGATGAAGAGAGGTGAGTGACGCAGGCGCTGTGACGCAGCTAGTCTACTATTCACCTTCTGATGATTCGTCAGGATCATCTGCTTCCTCCCCGCGGTTTGCCGTGGGGAAAATGAAATCACAGATAGCGAAACTGCGGATAAGAGGGGAACTACTATATAGGCAACTCTTGTCAGAAAATAGGTTGCAGAACAGAAGGATTATCGAGGGATGTGAATAATCTTTCCCTGCTTTCTTCCTTTTTGAATCTGCCATATTTTTTGTTATTAACAGAATTTTAAGTTTATTTATTTTTCATTTACACCCAACGTGGGCCTCAAACTCACAATCTGGAGATCAGGAGTCACATGCTCTTTCACCTGAGCCTCCGGCGCCCCCTACAAAATGTTAAAGGTTATTAATATCGTCAAATTCAGTACTCCAAAATTTTGTCGGTAAGTATAAAATGGATAATAGTTTAAAATATATGGGCGATTTACATACTAAGTGGTATATATTAGTCCTCATCATTAAGGTTTGTAAGAAATAGAAGTAAAAAGTAAATGTAATTTAAAAATCAAAAGTAAGTAATGTATGGAAAGTTCTTACTTCCCTGGCTGACACAAATAGACATTTTCTTCCCTTTTCTCTTTATATGAATAATACTACAGTCTAAGACAATTGAAAGATTTTGTGCAATTGAAACTGAGCATTCTGCTTTATCAATGTTAATCTTCATTGGACAAATTCTACTTATTTCATCTCTTTCTTATTCTGTTAGTACATATATACTTCCATTATAATTAAGTTGATATAGGTTTAATAAGCAAACAAATATTTCACAAAAATACCATCCAGTATTTTTGGTTGTGGTGTTTTTTAAAAAAGATAGGGCACAATTTATGCATATACACATATTATAAGTAAAGAAATGGGTACACAAACATGTTTAACTTGTTTAAGATCAAAATTATTTGATTAGGGGCGCCGGGGTGGCTCAGTGGGTTGAGTATCAGACTCTGAATTTCAGCTCAGGTCTTAATCTCGCGGTTGGTGACTTCCAGCCCCACAAGGGGCAGGCTCTGCACTCACAGTGTGGCTCCTGCTTGAGATTCTCTCTCTCTCTCTCTCTCTCTCTCTCTCTCTCTCTCTCTCCCTCTCCCTCTCCCTCTCCCTCTCTCTCTCTCTCTCTCTCTCTCTCTCTCTCCCTCTTTCTGCCCCTCCCCTGCTCATGCTCTATCTATCTCAAAATAAGTAAAAACTCTTTTAAAAAAAAGAATATTTGATTAAATGAAGCAGTGAATAAATTTTTTTCTTGCAAAAATTTTGCCTGAGCCTGAAAAGGAATAGGAATCAGCGCCTGGCATTATGAATGCATTTTATCAGGTGCCATAGGCACATAAAAATTGGATTCCTGCTTTACTCATATGTTGGACATAAACCAACACCACTCTGCAGCAAGTTCCCTTACAGAAGGAACTCTGTCTAATCTCTTACAAAATGTCCTAAATAAGAAAATAAAATAAGTAGAATTAAAGCTGTACTATACCAGGGCACATTTATATTTCTGACAACTATGGATTATTCAGTAATACCCCTCAGTGCACCAGTAAGCAGAGAGCATGGAAAGCTAATAAAAGTAATGAAGTCTTTGTAATACATGAACTCACTGCTATTAAATCTCTTCTGAGAAATGGGATGAGCCTGCCAAGTTTGTTGGGAGGACAGCTGAATTTGTAAGCTGGTGAAGTGAATATAAGTTGTGCCACGTGGCAACAGGGGCTGAGAGATAATGGGTGTTAATCCTCAGAAACTGAATGCTTTCTCTAGCCTTCAAATTTATTGAGAAGTGATCATGACACAAAGCTGGATTTGTCATATCTGTGTACTTGTCAGCAAAGTCCAGAGATGAAATCGCAGTTTCATAGTATACAAAGCTTGGGTGTATCATAGTTGCTACCAGTATTGAGCCACACAATGTAAACTTAACATTCTTCGTCCAATGACTGATATCATTTGCCATCCCTGTTTAAGGCCTGGTGAAGTGCCTTAGTTGTCCAGAGCTCCCTGGAGCCATGATGATATTCAGGTCTATGGAAAGTGCTAGTCAAGTGGTGTATTGGTCAAAGACCAACCAGGAAACAGCACACTGTAATTTAGGAGAGCTTAATATACAAAGGTGTAGGCAGGGTACACGAAAACCACAAAAATAGTACAGTACATACCCTGAGGTAGTATTAGTGGGGAGCATTTACCACTAGGGAGTGACAGCAGCAAACTCCCAAATCGTGAGATCATGACCTGAGCCAAATGGACGCTCAACCGTCTGAGGCACCCAGGCCACCCTAATGCCCTCTTTTCTTTTTTCTTTTTTTTAATGTTTATTTATTTTTGAGAGACAGAGAGAGACAGCATGGGAGGGAGAGGGCAGAGAGAGAGAGGGAGACCCAGAATATGAAGCAGCCTCCAGGCACTGAGCTGGCAGCACAGAGCCCGATGCGGGGCTCCAGCCCATGAGCCGTGAGATCATGACGTGAGCCGAAGTCGGATGCTCAACCGACTGAGCCACCCAGCTGCCCCTTCTTTTAATGTTTACTTATTTTTGAGAGAGAGAGAGAGAGAGAGAGAGAGAGAGGGAGAGAGAGAGAGAGAATGTGCATACATGTATGTGCCTGTGGGGGAGGGGGCAGAGACAGAGCGGACCGAGGATCCAAAGCAGGCTCTGCTCTGACAGCAGAGAGCCCAATGCAGGGCTTGACCTCACAAACTGCAAGACCATGAGCCGCTTACGATCATGACGCTTAACCGTGTGAGCCACCCAGGCGCCCCATATGTATGACTTCCTTTGAGAAATCCTTGGTCTTCAGGCAGCCCCTATTAAAATCCGTTGTTTTTTATCAATTCCCATTCTATCACCAATAAGATGTTCTAGAAAGGGCAGGGTCTCCTCAGAGCCTGCTTCTGCTATAACTCTTTCTCAGCCCGAAGCCTCGCTTTGCAGACAGTACTCATTCATTTCAAAGTGAGGAAGACCAATGACATGGCTGTCCCGTGCCCCTTCCCCACCCTTGAGCCTCTCCGACTGCCTACCGGGATGGCAGCCCGGGGGTCCAGTCCATTCTCCACCACCGAGAGCATTTCCGCTCACGCTGCAGCTCCCTCGGAGAATCACATGACACCTGCAGAGACAGACGGCGCGGCCACATGAGCAGGTTCCAGCTCACCACCCCCAGCCAATTCTCCCCCTCCCCCCAGCAGGCAGCGGGTCAGCCCATCTTCCTCAAACTGCAATGCAAAGGCCTCTGAATTCAAAAGTAAAAGCCAAGAGTGGATTTTAAGGAAGGAAACAAGGGAAGAGAAGAAATGTGAGGGCTCGGATCTCAGGAGGTGGGGAATCCTATGTGCCGTGGGTGGGTCCACCCTAATCAGGGCATGGAGAGGCCTCTGTATGCCACACCAAACGCTGGCACAAAAAAGCAGGGAATGAGGGGCCGATTTGGATACAGAACTAAGGGTGCGAGGGGGATGCTGCCGCTGGAGGTGCCAAGAGCCCACGTGGACCAGGAAGCAGGGGCTCACAATTCACATTCGGAGCCTCTGACTCCTGTGCCAGCCCGATGTCTGCCAGCTCGGCAGGGACAAGCACAACTGAAGGAAGTTTCCAAAGGGAGGGCCTCTTGCTACATAGCTGCTTCCCCTCCAGGCACGAGGGTCCAGCTGGAGCAGCACAGGGACACGCCTAAAGGGAAACAACACGGGTTCGAATCTCGATTTGCCACTAACCACTTAGGCATGCTAGGTGGGGCACCACGGCAGACGTCTCAAACGGAGGTTATGAATGTGGAAAACGCCCAGCACAGGGCCTGACGGTACTAAGGATAAATGGTATCTATTACCCCGGTTGGATGTGGCCAAGCCTTATAGGCAAAGGCCACTGTCTGAATGAGTCCGCTCAACTACCTGAAGTCAGTACACAGGTAAATCCCTCAGGGCACTGGCTTCCCCCCCACCCCCCCGGGGGTGGCTTAGGTGGGGGGGGGGGCCTCAACCTGAGCCTCGGGGGGTGGCTGTTGGCTCGCCTGGACCGCCCCAGCCACTTGGACGGACCAGGATTGGGCAGGCACATTCCCATCTAAACAGATCTCTAGTGACCACGCTGCCGAGCATGGAGGGACACCAAAAAATAGGTCATCGCTGTCTCTGTTCTCAAAACCCTATGGCCCAAAGAAGTTATCAAATGGAGGCATGCTGAATGGATTTTGTACTGTTTACACACATTGCTTCATTCATTCCTTGTAACCACCCTAGGCGAGCTCTTTTATTATCCAGATCTAACAGATATGAAATCAAAGCTGACCCAGGTCAGGGAACTTCCCAAGATCCCAGGGCTGATCAGTGGCGGGCTCTACCACCTTCGGCCAGGATGACATCCACCCTTCTGGAAGAGGCGGGTGTGAGCTAGGGCTAAGGGGTGGCTGGGGAGGGGGCAGGGAAGTCTTGGGAGGAGGGCTCTCCAGCTGGGGGCCCAGGTGGCGGGATGCAAGGGAGCATCAGGGTTGAGTCTGGCAGGACTCTTTTTCTGTTTATATCCTAGTACACATTTGCCTAAGTTTCTCCAGGATTTAACAGGGGTACAAAATTGTCTTCCTAAGAGGTTGTGCTATTTCAAGCTGGCAGATTGAAACATGCCAAGTCTCTACCAAACTCCAAACTCCACCAAAGTCCCTAAGGATGATTAGAAAAGATACAATTAGAAAATCCACAACCTTAGCTCAAAGCCAAGGGAGTAGCTCTACAAACACTCCCCACCAGAAATGCCTTGGAGCCACCTACAGGGTGATTAGCTGGGATACTGCAGTAGGACCAAGGACAGCACATCAACCCCACATCCTTCCTCCTTGGATCTGGCAGCAAAGGGTGTTTTCTTCCAGGCAGGAGCCATTGGTGTTAGAAGGGGGCAGGGTCCCAGAACCCTGGAGGAAGGGTATACACTCTGACTAGCCATTAGAAGTCACCTCCCACCTCTTCTTTAACTCTCAGGGGGACCTGTCACCAATAACAAGCCCCGTGGTTCATTTCACCTCTTCCTTAGGACCAGAAAACAGAAGCAAGTCAAATCTCAACTACAAAGATAAATTGCACTCAGGAATGACCAAATGGAGTGAGAAAGCCAATTCTATTCAGGACAGAAAATAAAAAACAAATGTAACAGCTTATAGTCAATGACACAGTTAACAGAGAAAACACAAAAGGATTTGAGAATACCAACATTAATGGGGCACCTGCGTGGCTCAGTCGGTTAAGCATCCGACTTCGGCTCAGGTTGCAGTCCATGGGTTCAAGCCCTGCACTGGGCTCTGTGCTGAAGCTCAGAGCCTGGAGCCTGCTTCAGATTCTGTGTCTCCCTCTCTCTCTGCCCCTCCCCAACTTGCACTCTGTCTCTCACTCTCTCTCTCTCTCTCTCAAAAATAAACAGTATACAAAATTTAGAATGGCATCATTAATATATCCTCAGACAGAGGTAAACAGTACATCTAATAAAAAGAACCAACTCAAGATTATATGAATGAAAAGTATTATCATTAGTAAAAAACTCAGTCTATGAGCAGCAGAAACGGTCGTTGAATAAATTAGAAAACTTGAGAGATCTGGCCACTGATTTCTTACCAATACTTGAAATTCTATGTATTTATTATATTTACATATTTGTTTTTATATTATATATTTGTAAACCCCTTGACAAGTGGGATATTTGGTCAGTTTTGTTCTTGAGCTTATATCCCTGGCATGTAAAACAGTTCCTGGGACATAGGAGATGCTCCATAAATATTTGTTGAATGAATTCAGAAAGTGACAGGTATCAATTTGCAAATATACTACTTTTAATTAAAACAAATCATTCATTTATCATCATTTATGAGAATAAGTACAACTTCACAGGAAAACAAATGTCTTTCTCCACCTCCACCCCAATTTGTGACTCAATCTTTTGAGACAAGAACCTTTTGAGAATTTCATAAAAGCTATGGAATGGACCCTTTCCCTAGAAAACTGCACTTTCTTGAATACGTGCAAAGGTGTGCATGCGATTTCAATTTGCAGACCATCCCTTTAGGGCTCAGGTCCGTGAATAGAATGGACTGAATTTGTGGGTGCCAAACTTGGATGGAAAATAGAATCACATCTCTATTTTCACAAACCTCTAACTAGAATTAGCATTTCCTTCCATTATGAATGTAGGCAACAAACCACAGATTAGTGTAGTTAATTTGGTCCCCAGCAGAAATCAGATATTTTCATATCACATATTTGGCGTGGATATCTCAAAATATCATTTATTCTCATCAGTACCTTGAAGTTATAATAGTTAGTAGGCGTACCATTATATTTTGTTATTTAATATTCTAACAGAAGCAGATTTATTGCTATATCACTAATCTTTTTAAAAATTTTTTGAAAACTCTATTTCCACATAATTTCCTTTTCCTATATATTTTAACTTATTATACATTTGAAAACATTATCCCAAGAACATAAGCTTCTGCAGATCATCAATACATATATAGAAGGGTGCCTGGGTGGCTCAGTCTGTTAAGTGTCCAACTTCAGCTCAGGTCATGATCTCACGGTTCGTGGGTTCGAGCCCCACATTGGGCTCTCTGCTGACAGATCAGAGCCTGGAGCCTGCTTCCAATTCTGTGTCTCCCTCTCTTTCTGCCCCTCCCCTGTTCATGCTCTGTCTCTCAGCAATAAATACATGTTAAAAAAAATTTTTTTTTTAATTTGATATATAGAAAAAAAGGTTAAAAATCCTGCCCCAGGGGACTATTGACCCATAGTTAAAAACTTCTGTCTTACAAGGCATAACCCTCAAGCTGAATTAGAAATCATCAAATCTTGGGGCACCTGGGTGGCTCAGTTGGTTAAGTGTCTGACTTCGGCTCAAGTCATCATTTCACAGTTTGTGGGGTCAAGCCCCACATCAGGCTCTGTGCTGACAGCTCGGAGCCTAGAGCCTGCTTTGGACTCTGTGTCTCCCTCTCTCTCTGCCCCTTCCCTGCTCACTCACTCTCTTTCTCTCTCTCTCTCTCTCTCTCTCAAAAATAAATAAACATTTAAAAATTTTTTAAGAATCATCAAATCTTACCAGATTCATCTTCTAGTATATAAACTACCAAATACACGCTTTTCAAAAAATATTTTTTTAATTTCAGTTTATTTTTTTTAATAGGTAATATATATTTGCATGGCTCAGAATTCCAAAGGTATATAATACACAATTCAAAGTTTTTCTCCTACCCCTGTCCCTCAGCCTACCCACTCTCTCCACTCTCTCTTGTTCCGTGTGCCAAATTACTTTCATTTTTCTTACAAGTTTGGGAAATAAGATCTCCAAGTTAGATACTATCATGAGAAAATATAAACTATATATAGTATTTAAGAAATTCATAAAATTCATAAGAAAACAACTACCTTGTTCTACCATTTGTCCCTTACCAGTAAGGTTATCAGACTAAGGGGCAGGGGGGAATCTACTTTAGGGGGATCATAATCCCTACATTTAGATTACTATGACTGTTATGTCTTTTATTATTAATTCAGAAGTCATTTATGACTTATCTACCCAAGTTGAACTAATGATATGACACACAATCTGTCATGAAAAATGCCAGTCAGTTACTTTGAGTATAATATTGTTTCCAAAATTACTTGTGTCTACACTGACTTTTTCTACAAATCAATTTAAAAAAAAGATAACAAAAAAATTGGCAAAGGACAGAAAATTCAGACAAGAAACACAAATGCCCAGGAAACATACAGAGATATTTAAATGTATACGTAATCAGAAAAATTCAAATTCAGAAGGGACCCATTTTATTCACCCACCAGATCAGCCAAGAAATGGAGAATATCCAAGAGTGGGAGGGTAGGAGGAAATGAATGCTGTCATGGTGTATGGATTGGTGTGTAAATTGGCACACCTTTTTTGAGGGCAATTAAAATTGTATATATCGACATCGTCTTCATCCCAACAGTTCCATTTCCAGGGATCTATTCTACAGAAATACCCACCCACGTACACAAAGATGCATGTATGAGGTGGTCCATGCAGCAATGCATGTAATAAGAAAACTGGACACAGCCTAAACATCCATCAGGAGGGGAATTACTAAATCGTAATACACTCATACTATGGAATATTATGCAGCAGCTTGCATGGATGGGGTAACCCTCTATGTACTGGAAGAAAAAAAGTCTAAGACATACCACGAAGCAAAAGAATCGAGTTGTAGGATGTTACAATTTATGTAAAAAAAAGATAAGAAAATCACACAACAAACCTATTTTGCTGTAAATATGTATGTAGGCAAATGCATGGAAAAAGGTCTGGAAGGATATATACTAAATCCAGAGTAGTGGCTATCCCAGCAGTGGGGGGATTAGAACATAAGGCAGGTGTTCACTAGATCTGTTATTTCATCAAAAAAAATTTTTTTAATGTTTATTTCTTTTTGAGACAGAGAGAGAGAGGGAATGAATGAGCAGGAGAGGGGCAGAGAGAGAGGGAGACAGAATCCGAAGCAGGCTCCAGGCTCTGAGCTGTCAACACAGAGCCCAACGTGGGGCTTGAACCCACGAACCGTTGAGATTATGACCTGAGCCGAAGTTGGACACTTAACCGAATAAGCCCCCCAGGCCCCCCTGTTATTTCATTTTTATATATTGAGACTATAATCACGTATTCCTTGTATAATGGAAAATAAGTTGAAATTGATTCTAATTTTAAAGGGAACCTGCCAAATTTAATTTTTAAAATAAACACAGATGGGGCGCCTGGGTGGCTCAGTCGGTTAAGCGGCCGACTTCAGCTCAGGTCATGATCTCGCGGTCCGTGAGTTCGAGCCCTGCGTCGGGCTCTGTGCTGACAGCTCAGAGCCTGGAGCCTGTTTCAGATTCTCTGTCTCCCTCTCTCTGACCCTCCCCCGTTCATGCTCTGTCTCTCTCTGTTTCAAAAATAAATAAACGTTAAAAAAAAAATTAACACAGAATTGCAATCGGTAGAGGTCGAGTTGGGATATGGAAGGGGAAACACCTTTCCTCAGAGCTACTGACTTCAAAGTTCTGGACCAAGAAGGACCTTAGAATGCAGTTAGTTTTTTTTGTTTTTGTTTTTTTTTTTTTTGTATTCGTATTTGGAGAGAATATACTCACAGTTTCTCAGCCCAACGGTATCCCTTCCATACATTTTCATCAATGTGAGAAATAGAGTTTCCTTGGAAATTTCTGTGAAGAAACACAGTTCAGATCCTTGAATAGGTAGGAAAGGAATGAACAGAATAAATAAAAGAATCACTGGCAACCTTGTGGGGAATATTCCAATGCAGTAAATGCCAACTTTCTAATTTCCGCGGCTATCAGCATCCCAGGTGGTGCAATTAATAAAGAGATAGCGTGGGGCCACTGGCACAAACAAGCCAGCTCCTTAGCACCTGAACTTCCTATTTGTTCCATTCCTTGGGTAGATAACGCCTGTTAATTACTCTGGAGATAAGTATTTTTTTTCCCCAAATCACTTATGTGTCTAAAATGGTTCCTTCCACAAATCAATGAGAAAATAATAACTCAACGAAAAAAATGGTAAAAAATTTACCATTATCAGCAAACAAATGTAAAGAAGCCCTCTACTGAAACCTCTCTAGGTGTTAGAAGGATAAGGGAAGTTAGAAATTAGAATAACTAACATGGAAAGATTTCTTAGACATATTGTATAGGGAAAAGCAACAAATCACTGGGCAAGGAATTAAAAAGTATCCCCTCATTAGGAAATTAGGAAAAAATGCAAAGGAAAGAGATGGGAAGGAAGGACACACACCAAAAAGGTGACAGGAGTTATCTTATGAGTGGGATTTTCACGTTTTATCCTCTATACCTGTGACATTAAAAACAAAAAAAAGTATCCATGCTAATTCATGTATCCATGAATTACACATGTTTAAGAGAAGCTATGAAATGCCTGAGGTTCAGTTTCAACCGCTAACTCTGCGTATGACTTTGAATCTTTACCTTTAGTTTTGTCCTCTTCCCTCAGCAACAGCTTACCTGGTCAGTTTATATACACATTTTTTTCAGGGGAGTCAGGAATAAATTCAAAACAGATACCCATCTGCCCATGTGCCTGGTGGACATTTCCAGTCAACCTGAAGCCTTCTGGTTGCTCTGTGTTCCCTGGTAAAAGATGCCTCAACTTCCATCATTCTCCTTATCTGGGACAGAAGTTTCAGAGTAATATCTGAGTTTTCTCTTTCCCGTGCACACCCCACCCGCGACTGTCATCAGTTAGTCTATCTTGTCACTTCCTCCTTTGCAGTGCTCTCAAGGCTTTTCTTTCTACTCTTTTCAGCCACTCTGAGTCGGCCCCTTGTTACTTTATTCCCAGGTTTTGTTAGAACATTCTATCTGGTCTCGCTGGATCAAGCTCTCCTCTCCAGATCGGCCTATATGGGGAACTGAAAATAATCCTGTTTCAACGGTCTGTATATCTCATGCTTGAAAACTTTCAATGGCTCTCTATAACTCAGAATCTAACGTTCAAACCTCTCTAGCTGATAGTCAAGGTTTCTCGTAATTGGATCTTTAACTGCTTAACCTAATTCTTAATTCCTGATCATTCCTGCAGCCGTGCCTTTGCCTAGACTTATACCCATTTTTTCTCTATTTAACACATCAGAGCCACTCTTTAAGTCTCAGCTAAAGTGTTAGCTTATCCATGCAGCTCTCCCTGACCTCCATACTCCGCTGATTACAGAGTCTGCTGAATTCCAACACCCATGGTACCTCTTTTAGTACTTAATTACATGCCACCTCCCTTTTTATGACCATTTCCTTTCTTCCCACCTGTCATTTCATGTTCTGAAGACGATTTCATCCTAGTGTGGCGCCCATAGTACTTACTCTTGGGTTGGGCCCAAACTGAGTACTGTATGTGGAAGGCCGGGCGTCAAAGATGAGGTCTGGGGAATCAAAATAATAACAGCTAACACTCATATTTTGCCAGGCACTGATCCAAGTGCTTCATATGTATTACCTCATCTAGATCTCACCATAATCCCATGAGATGGTAACTATCATAATTTCCATTTCACAGAAAAGGAAACTGAGTCACAAAGCTAATAGATGACAGACCTCGGCCCAAACGCAGGCAATCTAGTTCCAGAATCTCTACTCTTCACTACTCTGTTGTATCCTATTATAGAGGATGGAGCAAAAATGGGAGAGTAGAGGTTAAGGAATGAAATAATGGGGCTAAAAATTGGATAAGGAAAAAGAATAAGGACAATTACAAGTAAAAGATTGCAGAAGGGCGAACAGTAGTAAAAAGGAAAATGAAGATAAGGGATAGTTGACAAAGAAAAGGTAAAAACAGAAAGTCAGTCAACGTGGTTGGGGAGATGAGGAAGGCCCAGGACGACATTGAGGAAGAGACTGCCATGTCAAGCAGGAGGCAGAGAACAAACAAGTAAAGGCGATTCTTACAAGATGGTGAAGGTGCCGTTGTAGGTGTCGGGCTCCAGCACGGGCACTCTGCGGAGCCTCTGCTGTGGGCTGAGACCAACACACGACAGTGTCTCCTCTTTGCAGGTACAGCGCTCACATATTTTGAGGTTTGTGGTGGCATTCTGTTCTGGTTGCCAAGTTAAAGTTGTGTATGCCTTTTCTGAGGTATAGTTTACAAAATGCACCACAGGATGTTCAGTTGTTGGAGGAAAACCTGTCTCAAATGACTCTGGTTGCTGACTTACAGGAATTTCTAGGTCCATAGGTGGAACCGTGACTTCAGTCAGGTTTCGATGTTGACTCTGAACCTGTTTTGGATGTGCAAGTGTCACCTCAGGGTCCTTTGGGGGAGGAGTTGTAGTCTTCTTCAGGGTTGTCGAATGTTCAGCCTCTGTAATAGGTTCTGGAGTTATAGTAAGCTCCACATGACGAAATGGGATGATGGGTGATGCTGGATGCTGACCTTGATCCTTACTTGGAGTTGGAACTGTCACTTCCTGCTGGAATGGATATTGAACTACAACCTCCTTAGGTGGCTCTGGAGGCTGAGTTGGGGTGTCTCGCATGGTTGGAGAAGGTTCAGTCTCCACACTGGATCCTGCAGTTACAGTAAGTTCCAGGTCCATAGGTGGAACTGTGACTTCAGTCAGGTTTGGATGCTGACTCTGAACCTGCTCTGGATGTGCAAGTGTCACCTCAAGGTCCTTTGGAGGAGGAGCTGTAGTCTCCTTCACGGGTGTAGAATGTTCAGCCTCTGTAGTAGGTTCTGGAGTTATGGTAAGCCCCAAGTCCACACGATGAGCTGTGACACTGGGCAATGTTGGTTGCTGACCTTGATCCTTACTTGGAGTAGGAACTGTCACTTCCTGTTGGGACGGATACTGAACAACCTCCTTAGGTGGCTCTGGAGGCTGGGTTGGGGTCTCTTGCATGGTTACAGAAGGTTCAGTCTCTGTAGTGGATTCTGGAGTTATGGTAAGCCCTGGGTCCAAAGGTTTAACTGTGACTTTAGTTAAGGTTGGATGCTGAATGTGCTCTGAATGTGGAAATGTCACCTCAAGGTCCTCTGGAGGAGCTATAGTCTGCTGCATGATTGTAGAATGCTCAGCCTCCACAGTAGGTTCTGGAGTTACAGTAAGCTCCAGGTCAGCAGGCTGAACAGTAACATTGGGCAAGTTTGGATGCTGAGCTTGCTCTTGTCCTAGAGGTGGAACTGTCACCTCATTATGGACTGGAGGTTGTGCTACAACCTCCTCAGGTGGCTCTGGAGGCTGAACTGGGGCCTCCTGCTGGGCTGGAGGAGTTTCTGCCTCCTTAGAGGGCTCCGGAGGTTGAGTTGGAGACTGCTGCAGAATTGGAGATGGTTCTACCTTCTCAGGGGCCTCTGAAGGCTGAGCTTGTACCTCCTGTTGTGTTAGAGAAGGTTCTATCTCCTTAAGTGGCTCGAGAGGTAGAGATAGGGTTTCCTGCTGGACTGGAGATGGTTCCACCTTCTCAGGAGGGTCTGAAGGCTGAGGTGGGGCCTCCTGCTGTGTGGAAGGTTCTACCTCCTTAGGGGGCTCAGGGGATACAACTGGGGCTCCCTGCTGAGTTGGAAAAGATTCTGCCTCATTACCGGGCTCTGAAGGCTGAGCTGGGGGCTCCTGAGGTGTGGGAGAAGGTTCCACCTCCTTAGGGGGCTCAGGGGATATAGCTGGGGACTCCTGGAGGACTGGAAACTGAGCTGGGGCCACCTGCTGGGTTGGAGACTCTGCCTCATTAGGGGGCTCTGAAGGCTGAGCTGGGGCCTCCTGCAGTGTGGGAGAAGGTTCTACCTCCTTAGGGGGCTCAGGAGATACAGCTGGGGCCTGCTGGGGGACAGGAGACTGAACCAGGGCCTCCTGCGGGGTTGGAGAAGATTCTGCCTCATTAGGGGGCTCTGAAGGCTGAGCTGGGACTTCCTGCTGAACTGGAGATGGTTCTACCTTCTCAGGAGGCTCTGAAGGCTGAGCTGGGGCCAGCTGGGGGACTACAGACTGAGCTGGGGCCTCCTGTTGGCCTGAAGCAGGGTCCACAGCCTTAGGGGGGTCTGGAGTCTGAGCTAGGACCTCTTGTTGGCCTGGAGAAGACTCATCTTCAGGGGACTCTGGAGACTGGGAAAGATGCTTGGACTGAGCTGGAGCAAATTCAACTTTCTCAGGGGGAATAGGAGATTGAGCAGGGACATCCTGCTGCACTGGAAGATGTTTAACCTCCTTAGTTGCCTGGGGACTTAGGAAAATCCTCAGATCCACAGGTTTACCTGTGATATTAGGCAACACTGGATGCTGATCTTCACCTGGACCTGGAGGTGAGAATGTCACCTCATGCTGTACTGGAGACTGAGCTACAACATCTGTAGAGGACCCTGGAGGCTGAGCTGGATGCTCATACTGAACTGGAAAAGACTCGACCCCCTCATTGGGCTTTGGTTGCTGAGCTGGGACCTCTTGCTGGATTGGAGAAGGTTCTATACTTGCAACAGGCACTTGAGGCAGAGCTGAGCTCTCCTGCTGGCTTGGAGAAAGTTCAATTTCCTCAGGAAAATCTTCGGGTGGAGTTGAGACTTCATGCTGGACTGGAGAAGATTCCACATTTTCAGGGGGCGCTGGATGCTGATGTGGGACCTCCTGCTGGATTGGAGAAGGTTCCAACTGCTCAGGGGACACTCCAGACTGAGCTGAGGCCTCTTCTCGGAGTGGAGAAGCTTCAACCTCATTAGTGGATTCTGAGGTCATGGTAACTGAGGAATCCACAGGTTTAACAGTGACATTAGGCAACAGCAGGAGCTGAGCTTGATTCTGACCTTGAGGAAAAACTGTTACCACCTGATGCTCTGGAGAGTGAGCTGGGGCCTCCTGTTGGGTTGGAGAAGGTTCAACCTCACCAGAAGGCTCTGGATGTTGAGCTGTGGCTTCCTGTTGAGTGGCAGAAGGGTTAATTTCCTCAGAGGTCTGTGGATGCTGACTTGGGGCCTCCTGATAGGTTGCAGGTTTAACTTCCCCACGGGGATTTGGATGCTGAGTTGTGGCCTCTGACTGGGCTGGAGAAGGCTCAGTCCCCTCAAGGGGCTCTGGATACTGAGTTGGGGTCTCTGGTTGGGTTGGAAAAGGCTCACCCTCCTCTGATGCCTGAGGATACTGAGCTGGAGCCTCCTGCTGGGTTGAAGAAGGTTCAACCTCCTCAGGGGTCTGTGGATGCTGAACTGGGGCCTCCTCCTGGGTTGTAGGTGGTTCACTCCCCTCGGAGGCCTGTGGGTGCTGACCCTGGCCCTCCTCCTGGAGAGGGGAAGGTTCACCCTCTTCCTGGGCCTCTGGAAGCTGAGTCGGGGCCTCCTCCTGGGTTGAGGATGATTCACCCTCCTCAGGGGCCTGTGATTGCTGAGCTAGGGCCTCCTGCTGAGTTGTAGAAGGTTCAACTTCTCCAGGATATTCTGGATACTGAACTGGGGTCTCCTGCTGTGTTGGAAGTTTCTCCTGTGTGGTAGATTCTGGAGATTGCGTTGGAGTCTCCTGTTGAACTGGCAAAGATTCAACCTCAGGGGACTGTGGAGGCAGAGTTGGGGCTTCATGCTGGGTTTCAAAAGGTTCCACATTAAGAGGCACTGAGGGCTGAGCTATAGTCTCGTGCCGAACTGGAGAAGGTCCCACCTCTGTAGTGGGTTCTGCAGTCATGGTAAGCTGCACATCTGGAGGTTTCACACTGACATTGGGCAGGTTTAAATGTTGATCATGGTAGTGACCTGGAGGTGAAACTGTCATCTTATGATGCCATAGAGGTTGAGCTGGGTGCTCCTGCTGGGTTGGAGAAGGTTCCACCTCCCTGGAAGGCAGCTCTGGAGGCTGAGCTGGTTGCTCTTGCAGGGTTGCAGAAGATTCTATCTCCCCTGGAGACTGAGCTGGAGTCTCCTGCTGGGTTGAAGATTCTGCCTCATTAAGGAGCTCTGCAAGCTGAGCTAAGGCCTCCTCCTGGGTTGGAGAAAGTTCAGCTTCTCCAAAACGGTCTGGAAGCTGAGCTGGGGGTTCCTGTTTGCTTAGAGAAGGCTTACCTTCCTCAGGAGGCACTGAAGGCTGAGCTGGGGTCTCCTGCTGCCTTAGAGAAGGATCAATCACCCCAGGAGGCTCGGAAGGCTGACCTGGGGTCTCCTGCTCACTTGAAGGCTCAACCTCCTCTGGAGGCTTACCCGAGGTCTCTTGCTGGGTTAGAGAAAGTTCTGCTTCCTCAGTATGTTCAAGAGGCTGAGGTGGGGCCTCTTGCTGGGCTATAGAAGATTCAACACCTTTATCAGGCCCTGGAGTTGTGGTAAATTCCACATCTAAAGGCTTACCTATAACCCTGGGAAACATTAAATAATCTGGATACTGACCTAGAGGTAGAGATGTCACCTCATCACTTACTGCAAGTTGAGTTAAATACTCGATAGGGAACTCTGGAACTAGAGTTGGGGCCTCCTGCTGGACTGGGGTAGGTTCAACCTCCTCGAGGCGCTCTGCAGGCTGAGCAGGGGCCTCCTGCTGGACTGGGGTAGGTCCAGCCTCCTCAGGGTGCTCCGCAGGCTGAGTTAGAGTTATGGTAAGATCCAGAGGTTTAACAGTGACATTGGGGAAGCTTGGCTTCTGAGCTTCACTCTGACTTGGAGATAGCACATTTACTTCATGATGTGCTAACAGTTGAGATATGATGTCCTTAGATGGCTCTGGAGGCTGAGCAGGGGCCTCCTGGGGGGTTGGAGAAGGTTCCACTTCCTCGGGGGCCTCTGTAGGGTGAGCTGAGGCTTCCTGCTGGACTGAAGAAGGTTCGACCTCTTCAGGGGTACTTGAAGGCTCAGCTGGGGCTTCTTGTGGGTTTGCTGAATTTCCATCCTTAAGGGACTCTGGACGCTGAGATGGAGCCTCCTGCTCAAGTAGAGATGTTTCTGTCTCTTCAGAGGGCTCTGGATGCTGAGCCTGAGCCTCCCCTTGGGGCAAAAAAGATTCAGCTTCCTCAGGGGACTCTAGATGATTTGGGGTCTTCTGCAAGGGTGGAGGAATTTCAGCCTCCTCAGAGAAGTTTGGAAGTTGATCTGGTCCCCCTGGGAAACCCATAGGTAGGTTCTCCTCAGGATACAGGAGACCCATATTGGAATCTAAATAATCATCCTGCAGCTGTTGTTGTAGGTGCTCTTTATTTGCAAATTGGTTTGGAGTTCCAACAACTTTGGCAAGCCTTCGATGCTGAGCTAGATCTTTCTTCAGGTTTAGGGGTGAAACAATAAACTTTGTTGGCTTTGAACTCTGACTATCCAGAGATGGAACAAGTATTTCAAATGACTGGTGATCTTCGGCCTGATCTAAACCTACAGTTTTAGTCTTACTTTTGAGATGAGGAGGCGGAGCTATGGTCTGATTCTGATCCCAACCTGGCACTGGAACCACCTCTGGGAGCCTTTGATGCTGGGTTAGCTGGTCATTCAGATCCTCATCTGGCCCTGGGGGTAGTTCTCCAAACGAATCCGTGTCCAGGAATGGAACCAAAGTCTCGGTCAACTCCTTAGGCGGGGCCAACATCTGGGCTGGAGCAGAGGACCCCGGGTAATTAAAGCCCCCCGGCTCAGCTGGGGGTGTAAGTGCCTGGGGCGATTCGGGGGGGGGATCAGAGGAGCGAGAAGACCAGGGCTCAGCCGCCTCCAGGGGGTCGGAAGTCAGCTGGGCAGGGCCCACTCCGGAGGCTGAGCTGCCTGGACCAGCAGCCACAACGGTTGCCACATAAAGAGAAGCAGTGGGGCCAACAGGCGCAGCCGGGACATGACACGCGGAGGCTCCGGGGCGCAGCGACCCAGGCGAGTAGGGTACTGGCGCTGGGCCCTGAGCGGGAGCCAAACCATTATGGCAGCCCCGTGATGCGCGCGCGCACCTTTAGCAACTGCGCGCCCCTCCCCCGCCAACGTCCCACCGTTTATTTATGGCGTCTTTATTTACGCCACCTTGATTAGCTCCCTGGAGATGGGCTCCGCACCACCAGAGCGGGCCCTTTTCCCAGAATCACTTGGGGCCCAGGCCTCCCTCCACCCTGCAAAGGCCACCACTCCCCCCCACTCCCCCCTCCCCCCCCCCCCCCCCCGGGGCTGCTCACAGCAAGGTAGTACTTGCACTCAGATCTGGGTGGCCCCGGACTCCCGCAGCTCTGAGGGGTGGAAGGGTGGGGGAGTGGAGCAGAGCTTCCAAGGAAGCCACAGGACCTGGCATCCTGGGAAATTAAAAAATGCTAGTCCAGCTCTAGCAATTTGAACTCTTGCTCTTCAAGGCTTAAATCCGAGAGACGTTCTTCCTCCCCCTGGCCATACCGCTTCCAAGAAAAGTAGCTGACCTGCAAAATAAGCACCAGTTAGGGCGATGGGGAGGAGAACACACTTCACAGTCAGATATTCTAAAATGTTGCCATTTCCTCTAAATTCTCAATACCCATGGCTGATTATTAATTCACCACTCTGTTAGATGGGGGCCTACCACTGAATCTGCGATGGCCCCTAAATGTCTGTAGGAGGAGTTTGGGGGGAGTGCTAAGCAATTCATTCTGGGAAAGAGGGCCGGAAACCAATTCTAGCCCTAAGAGCTGGGAAATGCATATTGCATTTAACAATATGAAGGTCAACAGGAACCATACTGAGATCAGTTCAGTGCAACAGTTAAAGCAGAAGTCAAATTCAAGTGTTTGGGAAATGAACTGAAATGTATTGTACTTCAGAGACATTCATAGAAGAGAACGGGAAAACTGAACTGCAGCCAGAGGAAGGACAAGAGAGTTGTTATGAAAGAAAAACAAAATAAAAACAAAGCAAAACACCAACAGGTTGAAAAGAAGAAATCAGAAAAGGAGATACAGCTCAAAACATAGGGTGGAGAAGAGATAAATGAGGTCTTATAAGTCGTTAAAAGGAAAGGAGTAAAAAGCATGGATGGAAAGTTTATCCCTGAATAAGAGAAGAAATGTTTCAACTTCTTTTTTTAGTATATGTGCTGTCTAAGGAAGCACAGAAATGTTTCAACCTTTCAACAGTTAATTTTGTACCTCAAGTGTCAGGAAGTATATACACATGTCCTCAAAGCATATTTCTCCATCTCTGCCTTCTCCTTCCACCAACAGGAACAGCGTCTACAGGCTGATACACCCTAAAGAAGCCTGTCTGTCTGAAGAAATGCCATCTTTCACAATTCAGCTGGTGACGGTTAGGTACCGTGTTGGACATTTCCCAGCCATAACCACCTATGGCTTTGTGTGAGGCAGCTGGGGAAGGTCTCTTTCTGCAGAACTTTGCTGTAAGTTCAGAATCACAGCCTCCTGGTCATAGTTAGGCTCAACCAGTTTTTGGAACATCCTAGTTAGGCATATACATGGCATAGGGAACGGGATACAGAGATATCCTTTTAAAACATTATCCACAGTACAGCTTGCTAATCAAGGTGCCAAAATATACTGGTACATAGTGAATGGATTATGGATACGCTGAGTGACACAAATCCCCTCAAAATGCAGGGCAACTTGTCCTAGACTAACTTGTCCCCAAGCCAGTCACCTCCATCCATAAACAGCCTCCCCTGAGGACCCTCAGAGGACTGAAGGAGTGTGAGCAGAGTTTGACACATCTCAGAAGTGCCTGCAGGGGACAAGCAAAATGACTGTTACCTGGCACTTGCTGCTTCGCCACTCTCTAAGCCTGGCCAAAAGGGTATTCCACTGCCTGGATATTGATTTTTAGGAGCCAGCTCTCTAGATTATTTCAAAATAATAATAAAGCTATTTTGCAGAATGTGTTTGACTTTTTAGAGTGGTCACTTAGAACACATTAGTACCAATGGACAGATGTGTCCAGCATGCATGGTGACAAAGACTCAAGCTGCTTCCTTCCCAGGGCCTGCCAGGAGCCCTGTCAGCCTCACCACCACCTACCGCCTTCATACCATGGGCAGGAATGCACTTTAGGAATCTTTTATATAAACTTCTCCAGCAGCTCCATGAGCCCCGTATCAGAAGGTTAAATGGTGGCTCTTGGCAGACACTGTTTTTTACAGCTTAAATTTCTTGTCATTATATGTATCAGATACATTCATTGCTACTGACTGCCCTAACAATGCAAGTGCATTCTGCAATATGTAACTTTATTATTATGTTAAAATATCTGATAGGAAAGGCTTTACAGAAATCACATTATCCTAAGAAATAAACATTAATAGAGTGGGAGAGAGCCAAAGCATAAGAGACTGTTAAAAACTGAGAACAAACTGAGGGTTGATGGGGGGTGGGAGGGAGGGCAGGGTGGGTGATGGGTATTGAGGAGGGCACCTTTTGGGATGAGCACTGGGTGTTGTATGGAAACCAATTTGACAGTAAATTTCATATATTAAAAAAGAAAAAAAAAGAAATAAACATTAATTACACTTCGAAGCAGAAGGAAAAATGTTATTTCCAATATAATTCAAGTGTTATAAATATTTTTAACCGTTTAAAATTTTCATCATATAATTGCAGGAAGTTCTATTGTCAAACTTGACCTTAAATATGAAGAGACTATTATTTAAAAAGTCTTAATCAGAAATTATATTTCAACTGTAACACCTGATAATAAAACTTTATGGACATGAAAGCAAGTTTAAGGTTATTAATTTTTTTAATATTTTATTTATAAGTAAGTTCTTTGTAAGTTCTTCTCTTCTCATAACCATTTAATAACAAAAAGGGGGGGGGGTGCCTGGGTGGCTCAGTGGGTTAAGTATCCGACTTCAGCTCAGGTCATGATCTCATGGCTTTTGAGTTCAAGCCCTGCATCAGGCTCTGTGCTGACAGCTCAGAGTCTGGAGCCTGCTTCGGATTCTGTCTCCCTCTCTCTCTGCCCCTCCCCTATGTACTCGCTCTCTCTCAAAAATAAATAAACATTTGAAATTTTTTTTTTAAAAAAAACAATGAATTTCTCCCCAGGCTTCATACAGACAACTCAAATCCCCTTCAGTTCATTCTACTGTACAATACCAATATCATTTTTCTGCGTGTGTCATTACAATGAAAAAGGTTAGGAAGTACTGATTTACAGATACTAACTGAATATAAGAATAGCAGAAAATACACAAATAAGGCACATTTGATAGAATATGGATGCCTTCATCAGAACATTCCAGAGAAAGACACACCCTTCTCTCGAAGCTATTTGGAAATGAAAGAGAAGTCCTGAGATTTACGGAGTAAATTCTTCTTTCTTCTAATTCCTAAACAACGCATTCTCATCTAATTCTTTTTGGTCTTTTAGGTATTGCCTAAATTAATGTAGCACCTGCTTATCTAATACACAGTATCTAATATGCATCCCAGAAGAATGAGAAAGAAAAACCATACTGCAGACACATATACATTGTACCAACCACAAGGGTTGAGATATCCCAAAGAGGGGTTCAGAATGGTCCAATATGGAAAATGTTCCACAGACAGAGATTTGACTGTACTGGAAGCAGCTTTGCACAACGAACAAGGACCATGTGGATCCAGAATAAACAGACCTCCTTCAAGAAAGGACCTTAAGATTCAGCTCACAATAAATGAAACATCTCCACCTAAACTCAGAGAATGAAAGCCCAGGCCAAAGTGAACAGAGAAGCCTCAGATCTTGGCTTATATAATTTCTTGTGACTCCAAGATCAAGTAAATAAATAATAGGCAATAACTGACTTCATTTGGAGCCATTTAAAATGACTGCCTCCTTCAGCAGTCCTGTAGAGCGCCCCAAACACAGATAGGACCTGACAAGCAGGCAGCTACGAGCTGGCCCAAGAGCTAAGCTGTTGGTAGGAAGGCATCTGGGAAACAGAAAGGCAAATGCGTTGAAGCAGTTGCCTGAAATCCCCAAAGCTTTCTCCATTAATGCCTGTTTTAAAATGCCGAGAGCATTTCTGTGAACTATTAAGGGTAGGCAGAGTTACCTAATGAGGCTGTTAAATTCATTAGCCGTGTGCTTCATCTTTCTTGGTTTCCAACGTGCACGTGAAGGAGACCTCAGAGAAGTCTGTCAGAGGTCATAACCGCCCGCAAGGTGGTCACTCAGTCCTGAGCCTTAGTGAAAGGCTCAAGGCTCCTCCTAAACCATTTCTTTGAAAATACAATGGATTAATTACTGTCATTTGCATCTGTAGCTATGCAAGCTATGATAATGATGTGCTCTAATGAAACCGATGCCTCAGGCTATAAGCTGACGACCTGAGGGGCTGAGGGAGGATTCTCTCCACCTGAGCCCCGGGATTTCCTAAATCCTAAAGTGTGTTAGAAAAGTTGGGGAATGGTTCATAACTTGGGGCAAATTCCTAACTGTAGACAAGCTACGCTGGGTCTTATATTCATAGCTCTCAGAAACCTTTACATGCCAGAGTTTGTGAATCTACATGTTGCCAAATACTGACATTTATTTGGGTGAAATACCATTTAATCACGACTGGTTCTCAACTGATTTATAAGGCTCTTCCAAAATATATGCATCTAGGCCACCTTGGTTCAAGTCTAGTTTTCCTATTATTAGAAAAAAGTACCTCTGCTCTCTACAGAAAAAATGACTATATTTTTTAATAGTCTTTAAACAGGATCCTTATAATTTTCTCAAATCTTAGGGTCTCAAGTTGTATGTTTATTAATCAATCACTTCGCAGGAATGGAGCTTGCTTTCTGCTAACGCTTTTTTTTTCTTCCAATTTTTTTAAGCAGCCTCCACACCCAGCATGGAGCCCAATGCAGGGCTTAAACTCACAACCCTGAGCTGAGATCAAGAGTCAGATATTTAACCGACTGAGCCATGAAGGCGTCCCCCAATTTTTTTTAATTGAAGTTGACATACAATGTCATACTGTTGCAGGTGTGCAACAGGGATTGGTGAGTGTAGTTGCCATGTGTCATCACACAACATTATTACAGTGTACTACTGTTTTCTTTAATATCAATTGCACGGTTTACAAAGCGAGTGGTCCAAAAGACAGTAGACTGTATCTGTGTTGAAAAATTAAAAAGTGAAAAAAAAAATCTATCAATGATTTCAAAAACTGGCCGAAGGAATGTTACTTAGCTAGAGATTTCAAAATACTGATTTTTCACTTCTCATCTGGAAATGTGGGAGCTGGACAGCCTCCCTGTAGTCGTTTTGAGTATTTCCTTGTATTAGACAAATTTGAATAATTGTTTAACCAGTTTCAACCGTGTTGCATTAATCACAGCAAGACTTGGAGGAAAGAATTCGAAGGTGAAGCAACACCCTGGGATTTCTGTTTTTGCTGGGAGGTGCGGATTGTTGTTAGTTTGTTGTCACGCCCTGTTAGACTCTTGAATGCTGCTGTGTTCTTAAAACATACAGACTATATTTTCAGTTCACAAAGAACTTTTGCAGGTATTATCTAACGCAGATCAACTTAAATGCAAAAAAGAGAAATGTTACCCAAAGAACAATTGTTTACGAGTTGAAATTTTGTGAAAAAATGTTTAATCAATACTTCAAGATTTTCTTCTACCCTGGTAAGTATGCAAAACTTAGCAAGTAAAAATACAAGACACCCACTTAAATTTGAATTTCAGAAAAACAAATAATACTTTGTTTAGTATAAATATGTCCATGTAATATTTGGGACATATTATACTAAAAAATTATTTGTTGCTTATCCTAAATGTAAATTTAACTGGGCATTGTGTATTTTACCTGGTAACCCTATTGGTAAAGAATAACCTAAAAATCCTCTTCTAGCCAGGCTTTCTAGCAAGTAATTATTTGAGCAGAGAACACTAGGAGGCCTCTTTTTAAATGAAGTCAGGGTAATTTAGTAAAGCAAAGATTCTCTCTGAAAAACAATTGTGTCCTAAAGTGTTATTTTTGCACATCTGTATTTTTGTGCAATACATTTCTCAAAGTACTCTACACCTTTAAAAGCATAATTTTGAAATAGGAAGAATCATTTCTGTTTAAGTCTGTTTCAGGCTCAATCATCACAGAAACGCATGTTGATAAAGAAAAAAAAGGGGCCCCTGGGTGGCTCAGTCGGTTAAGCATCCGACTTCGGCTCAGGTCATGATCTCACGGTCAGTGTGTTCAAGCCCCGCGTCGGGGTCTGTGCTGACAGGTCAGAGCCTGGAGCCTGTTTCAGATTCTGTGTCTCCCTCTTTCTCTGACCCTCCCCTGTTCATGCTCTCTCTGTCTCAAAAATAAATAAATTAAAAAAAAAAAAAAAAAAAGATGTAGGCAGCAAAGACAGTGATAAGCTTCAGTTATCCTTAAGACAAAAAACATTACAATAAATTGAGGATGAAAAGCTGCCTTTCCTAGACATCATTTTAACTAACCAGAATATAATTGATCTTATGGTATTCTGTTCTTTAAATATGATATATTGTGGCCTTACTCTGCTCTTGGCAGAAGGTATAATGTTTATAGGAAATAAGCTTAAAGATTGTAGGAGCTAGGTGATTCAAAAATTACAATCCTGTATTTCTAGACAGACGACCTAGACAGGAGAGGTCTAAAGAAAAAATCCACGGCTGTGTGGAAATTGAAATACTCAACACAAAGAGTTGAGGGACTACTAACAGAGGCCATTTTACTTACCCTTCAAAGTATCCCTGACATCTATCTCTATCAATTCCTTCCCCATTGCTATTGTCAGAGAAACAGTTTTCTGTGTGATGCAATGCTGAGTAAGCCCAATGTGAAGCACCGATGTTTGTCAGGGTCTTACATTCAGATTAAAAGTCACTTTCGCTGAAATTATTATTCTAGAATCCTATAAGCAGAACTGTCTTGGAGAAGGAAAAACTAAGGTCACATTCACCTCAGACCTACACAGTGTTTAGAAAAAGATATGAGCAATGATGTTCTCCCAACCCATCCTTGGGAAAGTGCAACTGCCTCTAGTGTATAAACATGGGCCATTCCCCTCCCCATGTGACTTATAGAATGCGTGTTCTCATAAATAATACATGAAAGATGCTGCAATTGCATTGTTTTGAAGCTGAAGGTCATCAGTATTCTTTCCAAATTATCACAGTGGCGATTCTATTTTCCAAGAACTTGGTTGTTTCAAGAGGTTATTCCAAAATTGTTTGCATCTGTTTAGGACATGAGGATCATGTCTGACCAACACAAACAACCAAAGGGCAGGTCACTTATTAGAGATAAAACCAGACTGGGGAAAAACTCACAATATTTAGTATTAGGATATCTTCTCTATGTAACAATAGGAAACATAAGGGGCTCTTGTTATAACATCATAGCTCTTGGGAGTCTAAAATCTATGGCTATTTCTGATTGACTTAATTATTTAAATACCTGAGCATAAAAAATAAAACTTCATCTTTTCCTTCTTTAATTGTCATTTTTTAATGCTTTGAAGTTTCAATATGCCTGCTTATGACTTACTAGGAATAGACAATGATCATCAAACCAACAAAAAATTACTTAGCACTTATCATGAACTTGGCCACATATTAGATCCTATGAGGGATAAAAAGACAAACAAGGTATAGCCTTGTCCTCACAGACCTTAAGTTTACACACTAGCAGAGAACTGGACTATAATAACTATACTACAAATTAGAATATGTAAGTGCCCTAGCAAAGAAGTAAACAGTAATGAGAAAACATACAAGGAAAAGTTTAATTTAGGGTTTCTAGAAAGATAGCTTCTGAGTCTAAGGTAGTGGGTAGGATTTCATTTAGCAGATTTGGGGGGAAAAACAAAAATTCCAAATGTGCATCAGTTCAAAAGCACAGAAGTAATAAATGGTGGGACATGGTCACAAAACGGTTGGGTATAGGATGGCTGAGAAAGAACAGGAATGATAAGTTTGACAATAGAGTATAAATAATAGCGTACCCATTATGATAGACTTCTAATTTGGTTTTTGTTTTGTTCTCTTGATTATTTTTTGCTTTCCCAATATCTGCTTCTGGTATCCACTTTCCTTATTCTGGCAACAGTCCTGGATTTTTTTCTCTACAGACCAGTCAGTTGCTGTTCCAGTAGGGCTAAAGACCGTGTAGAGTAGGAAGAAAAGAAGTCTAGAAGAGCGCCTCAATATATCCCAGCACTTAATAACTGCATGGAGGAAGGCAACCCATAAAGGAACAGAGAAGAGATGACAAGAAGTAGGAGCAGGCTGGCAAGAAGAAGGTCAGGAAATGGACACTGCCGGAATAGACAACTTTTTCAAGTCTTTAAGGTGAATGTGTTGTAAAAGAAAGATGACTGATAAGGCAGGGGCACAGAGGGAAATGAGGGATCGAGTGAGGGTTTGTTTGTTTGTTTTTAATTGGATGTACTTAAGCATGATTAAAAATTGATGGGGAGAATCTGAGAGAAAGATGGCGATGCCTGAGAAAAAAGAAGCAATACTTTATTTAGATCCTATATGTTATCCATCATAGATGGCAAAAGTATCACTGACTGATCTGGTAGGTTTTCAAATGTTCTCAAATTCAACTGATTCAGTCAAACAGCAGAACACTTTAAAAGTAAACAAATAAAAAGAAAACAGAAATGATTAACAGTGTGAGGTTCCTGGAAGGTGGAGGCGATGTGATCCAGAGTACAGACTGGTAGGCCCTGCCACAGGATAGGGATGACAAAGAGGTGCAGAAGAAGAGACAACAGCAAGTTCGGTATCGGGAAAAGAGGGCATTCGCAGACAATGGAAGTACGAGTGATGTGAAATCAGGCACCAACATGGACGAGAGCTAAAAAGGGAAAATAAAGTTGGAGGACAGGAATAAGTTGCTGCAAGCACCACTACTGGTTAAGTTTTTTAGTAGAAATATTTATTTCCACATTGACTTGGCATGCCCATCAAAGCAGCTAAATGGAAGAAACATGTTTGGAGATACTTGAAAATGTCTCTCTCATTCTTGAAAATTAGTAGACTGCAAGTAAAATAATACTTTTAACCCTCCAGGTTTAGACTGGATAATGCAAGTTTTATTTATTTTTTAAAGCAAGTGGGGTTTTTTTTGTTTTTTTCATGTTTTTAATGTTTTTTAATTTATTTTGAGAGAGAGACACCAAGTTGGGGAGGGGCAGAGAGAGAGAGAGAGAGAGAGAGAGAGAGAGAGAGAATCCCAAGCAGGCTCTGCACTGTCAGCACACTGCATAGGGCTAGCATCCACGAACTGTGAGATCGTGACCTGAGCTGAAACCAAGAGCTGGACTCTTAACCGATTGAGCCACCCAAGTGCCCCCTAAAAGCAAATTTTAAATGACAAACTGAAAATGAGTTTTGGAACCAACAACTAAAGTCTGTATTGCCAAGTGGTTAGTATGCTCATCGTGTAAGAACCATTCATTTATATAAATTATATAAAGTATAGTTACTGATGGCCACACCAAACATTCAAATTTAATCAGTATACGGATAAATGGGTTGTATAAATAAATAAATAAATAAATAAATAAATAAATAAATAAGTAAAGCAATGCCTTTGTCTTTGCTGCTTGGTTATAAAAGCCTTATTCCATCACAAATATTTTAAAGGTATCATAAACAACAATCCACCGACATAAATCAGAGCATATACCTTGCAAAGCAATATCACTGATGTCTATTATCTGGCTGTGATTGATTATCTGCTTATCCCAAACTCATCTAAGTTCCAATCCAGATTGTACACTGAAAGCAGGCTTGGTTCTGAAAATAGGGGGAAGTTATTTTCAAAGCCAATGCATTAGTGGTCTAGAATTTTTAGTTACTCATCTTAAACATATGCACAATCTGGAACAAAAGTAATTGCTAAGTAGTAGTAACAGAGTAGTCTAAGTCACATGGGAGACGGGCAAGATGCCCACATGTCTCTTGAAAAGGAAGTTCCTGGTATACGATTTTAAAGGCAGCTTTGTTAAACTGGCGTTCAGTAAAGGCCAAAAAAGGATCTATAGAGAATTCCAAGCTCATATTTGTCTTGTCGCATATCAATTTTTTATCAAAGTAATCATTTTATCACTAGTTTTTAAAAGCTTAGATAAAATTTTTTAAAAATTTGTCAATGATTATGTTCTACTTTTAAATATTCTTTTTTTTTTCAAATTTTTTTTCTTTTTTTTTTTTTTTAATTTTTTTTTTTTTCAACATTTTTTATTTATTTTTGGGACAGAGAGAGACAGAGCATGAACGGGGGAGGGGCAGAGAGAGAGGGAGACACAGAATCGGAAACAGGCTCCAGGCTCCGAGCCATCAGCCCAGAGCCTGACGCGGGGCTCAAACTCACGGACCGCGAGATCGTGACCTGGCTGAAGTCGGACGCTTAACCGACTGCGCCACACAGGCGCCCCTCAAATTTTTTTTCTAATGTTTATTTTGGAGAGAGAGAGAGAGACAGAGCACAAGCAGGGGAGGGACAGAGAGAGAGAGGGAGGCACAGAATCCCAAGTAGGCTCCAGGCTCTGAGCTGTCAGCACAAAGGCCCACACAGGGCTCAAATTCACAAACTGCAAAATCATGGCTTGAGCTGAAGTCAGATGCTTAACTGACTGAGCCACCCAGGTGCCCCTAATTTTAAATATTCTGATTTTGGGGTGTCTGCATGGCTGTCAGTTAAGAGTCGGATTTCAGCTCAAGTCATGATCTCACATGGGTTCATGTGGGTTCAAGTCCTGCATCAGGCTCTATGCTGACAGTGCAGAGCCTCCTTAAGATTCTCTCTCTCCCTCTCTCTCTGCCCCTCCCCCATTCACAGATTCTCTCTCTCTCAAAATAAATAAAACTTTAATTTCTTTTTTTTAGATTTATTTATTTTTGATAGAAGAGAGAGACAGAGCACAAGTGGGGGAGGAGCAGAGAGAGAGGGAGACACAGAATCTGAAACAGGCTCCAGGCTCTTGAGCTGTCAGCACAGAGCCCAACGCAGGGCTTGAACTGACAAACCACGAGATCATGGCATGAGCCAAAGTCGGACGTTTAACCGACTGAGCCACCCAGGCACCCCTCAAAATAAATAAATAAAACTTTAAAAAAATAAATGAGTAAATGTTCTGACTTTCACTATTCTCTCTTGGTCAGATTCTTTAGTTTACCTTGTCCTTCATGACATATTTTCTTGTGCGTATCTCTTTATCATCTGTCAAAACCCAGTTTAAAATGCCATCTCCAGGGCGCCTGGGTGGCTCAGTCGGTTGAGCGCCGACTTCGGCTCAGGTCACGATCTCGCGGTCCGTGCGTTCGAGCCCCGCATCGGGCCCCTGTGCTGACAGCTCAGAGCCCGGAGCCTGTTTCAGATTCTGTGTCTCCCTCTCTCTGACCCTCCCCCATTCATGCTCTGTCTCTCTCTGTCTCAAAAATAAATAAACGTTAAAAAAAATTTTTTTTAAATGCCATCTCCTCAGGGGTGCCAGGGTGGCTCAGTCAGTTAAGCTTCTGACTTCGGCTCAAGTCATGATCTCGCAGTTAGTGAGTTTGAGCCCCGCGTCTGGCTCTGTGCTGACAGTTCAGAACCTGGAGCCTGCTTCAGATTCGGTTGTCTCCCTCTCTCTACCCCTCCCCTGCTTGTGTTCTGTCTCTCTCTGTCTCTCAAAAATAAATTAATGTTAAAAAAAGAACTGACTCTGCTAAAAAAAAAAAACATGCCACCTCCTCAGTGAAGCTTTCCCAACTTCAATTAATAAATTAGTTCCCCGTCCTCCTCACATGGCATTATATAGTTATACACCTCTCTCTGCCCCTGAGCACCATTTCTGACATTGTAATCTCAATAAATGCATGAGTTTGAAAGTCACTAGTATTTATCGGTAAGCACGAAAACAACTGTCATGACCTCTCAAGTACTTCCCTAATGCCATCCAGGTTACACATTATGTTCTCTGCAGACAAGACTCCAAACGCTAGCCTTTCCACTCACCCAGGCTGTTTTGGACTCATCCTCATCAATTCTGTATTTACAACTTTGTATGTACTCTCATATTTGCACCCATGTCCCAATCTCTCTCACTGTCAATCCCTCACTCTCTTTCTCCCTCACCAGAATTTATATCTCTATGGTAGGAGACAATGAGAAGTCTGTATTTTCTTAGCCCCTTATTGCTATTTTCAGACTGTTCTTCTAGTGCTTTTATCTACAAAACCCTCTTCCCCTGAAGTTCATGCCTCCTTATTTATTACCAGCTTCTCCATTTCCTTGTCAATTTCAAACATCTGTTTCAAAACCATGACCCAAAAGTCATTGATGACTGTGGCACCCAATTCACATTTTTTCTCCCATCTCTTATGTTATTATGGGCAACTTCAACAATTATGTGGAAGCTTAAAAATTGGAAAAGAACTACCTGGTATTTTTTAGCACCTTCTATGTGCTAAATACTGTGCAAGTGCTTTCATGAATTATCTTGTTTAATCCTCCCACTGATCCCATGAGACATGTGCTACAATTAACCCCATTTTACAGGTGAGAAAATGGAAGCTTAGACACTCTTACTGACTCTTGGCCAAGATCACACAGCAAGCAACTAAGTAGCAGAACTGAGAGGGAAACTCAGGCAGCATGACCACTGGGCTCACTTTAAACCACTAGCCCATGCTGTCCCTAGATTAACAGAGAAACCACAGTTCCTTGATTTCCCAAACATGGTGGCCTCTCCCTTCGTAACAACAAACTCCCAGTGCCAAACCAGGAGTCTGTGGGCACTGGGAACTGCTCCTATATGAAATATTCCAAATTGCATTACGCCTTCTCCCTCCACCTCACCTGATTGCTTACTGCCCTCCCACATGTTCCTCTACCCCATGGAGATTTCAGTCCTTCTACTCACCCCCTACTAATCTCCCTTACCCACACTCTCTAGACCATTAATAACCATCTAACCTGCACCCTCAACAAGCTAATGCCCTGTTCTCCAGCCTTACTGCTCCCCAAATTTCTAATCATGATCCATTTTAATCACATGCCTTTCCTCTCCTATATCTAGCCCTGACATTACCTCACCATTCAGCAGCATCTGATTATGATGCTGTCCCTCACCTTATAGTACTTGGGGCTGGGTTTTCCTGGTTTTTATTATTCCCTGACCTCTCTTTCTAAGAATCTCTATTTGGTTTTTCTGACCAAACTTTCAATGTTGGATTCCAAGGGTTTTCTCACGGACTCTTTTATAATTTTAAAATAATTTGGGGGCATCTGGGTGGCTCAATCGGTTGAGCATCTGACTCTTGATTTCGGCTCAGGTCGTGATCTCACAGTTTGTGACATCGAGCCCTGAGTAGGGCTTTGCGCTGGCAGCACAGAGCCTGCTTGGGATTCTCTCTCTCCCCATCTCTCTCTGCCCCTCCCCCCACTTCTCTCAAAAATAAACTTTAAAAAAATACTCTGTATGATACTATAATGGGGGATAAATGTCATTATACATTTGTCCAAATCCATAAAATGTACAACACCAAGAGTGAGCCTTAATGTAAACTATGGACTTTGAGTGATTACGATGTATCAATGTAAGTTCAACTGTACCAAATGTACCATTCTGTGGGCTATGTTGATAATGTGGAAGGCTGTGCACGTGTGATGGCAGCAGGTATTAAAGTCTAAAAAAAAAAAAAAACTTTATAGTATAAGCTGTACGTATTTCTACAAGTTTATCCTTCTACAACTTGTTCTTTTCATTCAAATTTTCAACATTATTTTTAGACACCTAAAACAATTTATCTTTTCTCCTACTAGTAGACATTTAGGCTGTTCCCAGCTTTTTACAACTGTAAATAACACTGCAGTAAGCATTCCTCTTTCTTGGTGCACATGAGACCTTCATAAAGATTTTCAAACTTTTTGTAATCAGGACAGCTTTACACTCTTAAAAGTCACTGAGGACCCAAGGAACTTTTGTTCATGTGGATTATATCTATAAATATTTGTCATATCAGAAGTTGAAACTTAAATATTAACAATGCAGGGCACCTGGCTGTCTCAGTCTGAAGAGACTACAGCTCTTGGGTTGTGAGTTTGAGCCCTACGCTCCATGCTTGCAAGGTGTGGAACCTGCTTAAGATTTTCTCTCTCCCTCTCCCTCTGCTCCTCCCCCACTTGCACACGTGTACAATAAATAAATACATACATACATACATACATACATACATACATACATACTTTATTAAAAAGCTTTGACCTTCCAAAACCCCTAAAGGATCTCAGGGGCGACCAAAGGTCCCAGATCACATTGTGAGAGCCGCTACTCTTAGGTATATACAAGGTTGAAGATCTCTGCATTAATATAACACTGCCAAATTTCTCTCCAAAGTGGTTATACTAGATACACTCCCAGCATCTGGCAGTTCTGCTTTTTATTTTTTCCTAACTGGTGAGTGCAATTTTCAAGGATGTTATTTATATATGTGTGTATGTAATATATATGATTATATATACATATATATATTACATATAATTACATATAATTTTTATTATATTATATATATATAATATATATATCACAATTCCTTGCTACCTTGATAGATCTCAAAGGCCTTCAAACAGCTTTTTAAATATTTAATCATTTTTCTTAAATGACTGAGCCACCCAGGTGCCCCTATTAAACAAGTTTTTCTAATGAGCTGAGCAGAAGATTGCTTTCTAGCACAAGAATGTCTATCATTACCACAAGCAGAAATCAGATTACATTTTCTTTTTAATATTCATATTATTTAATATTCATATTTGGCTTAATAAAATGTAAAATTAAGCAACAGTTCTATTCTCCTCCTGAACAATATAAGAACCTAAGAACACTTTAATTGTAATATCCCTCCTATTTTAGCACTGTTTATTGAGTATTTTTTATTAACTTATTTTTATATTTCCTAAATCAGTCATAGTTATATGTGTATATGTACATATATATGTATACATATATAAATTACATAGAGTTTCTCTGATTAGGGAAATGAAATATATAATATGCATTATATATTTTATTATTATATATGTTACATAATTTTGTAGTATTATTTATTAAACATTATACATGTATATATTTTATATGTTATATATATTACATATGTATATACATATATAATGTATATAATTTCTCTAAACTGTTTTCTGGATTATTTTCTCAAAAAATATCTTCCAATTCACTAATTTTGTCTTCAGCTATGGATAATCTGTTATTTAACCCATCTACTGAGTTTTCTATTCTTTTCTATTTTTCATCTCTAGAAGTTATTTTTTTCTCTTCCAATCTATCTGCTCTTTTCTCAAAGTATCATATTTTTCTCTATATTTTCAATAATCTTATGAATTTAGTCTTTCCAAAAAGTCTTATTTATTGTTTCTCCCAGATTGTTTCATTATTCAAAGGTCTGTGGAGTATAATCCTAGTTTTTTTGTGTCCAATGACTTTTCCTTTCGACGGTTCTTTTTTTTTGAAATTCCTATGAAGTTTTGAGGTACATCAAATATACTGTATCTTGATTATTTTGGAGATTACATAACTATACACATCTGTAAAAACTCATCAAACCTTTAACTTTAAAAGACTGAAATTTACAATCTGTAAATTATACCTCAATGTGATTTAAAATTTTTTTGAGGCCCGGGAGTGCCTGGAAGGAAAAGGAGCGTTACCCGAGAGGGGTCGAAGAAGGGGACAGACCGAAACCGAGGGGCTCGGGGCGAGAGCGAAGGCCCCCAGGTAGCGGAGCGGGTTGATGGAGACGCCGTCCCCGGCGGGCGGCGGGCGGCCCGCGGGCTGCTTTCACACCTGGCAGAGAGAACGGGACACCCTCACATTCGGGGCGGGCTTCGGGGCATCGAGCAGGGGCTCCCGAAACACCGGGGAGTGGAGGTACACAAGCCACCCCCCCACCCCCTCCCCCAGGCTGAGAAGCATTCCGCGCGGGCATGGTCTGGATTGGACCCGGTGGCTCCAAAAGACCTTGCGTTTTCAAAGGTTTCTGAAGGTAGCTCAAGGCCTCAGGCGCCCAGGCAGGGCTTCACTCCTGGTGAGAGGGGGGAGGAGAGCCTGGAGCCTTCTGGCGCAGTGGCGGGGAACAGGGCAGTACTGGAGGGGGCTGCGGTAGGGAGAGGGGAGGAGGTGGCAGTGTGCTCCGGGGAAGGAAGGCTGGGGAGAGGCGGGGGGGGGGGGGGGGGGGGGGGGGGGTGGGGGGGGGGGGCTCAAGGACTAGGAGTAGGTGACAAGGCAGGACGTAGGAACGGGAGGGGTTTGAAGTCGACCCAGTGACCTACTTTCAGTGGAAAAGTGGGGTTGAGGGTCCGGAGCAGTAGTCAGAATCTGCACACGAATCCGTGATGACCCAGGCATTCCTGCCGGTCAGCACTAGCACACCCACTTTACCAGCTGAGAACACTGAGGCAGCAGAGGTTAAGGAAATATACACAGTCACTTCTGCCAGTAGATTAGCCTGTGTGTGTGACACTCCACAGTCACTGGGCCTGTAGGTCTGCTTGACTTATCTGAGGAGCTGTGAAAGGGATAGGGGTGGATGGACAGAGCTGGGGTGCTGGAGGGGCTTCTCACTAAGTGACTGTCCAGGAGTCCCAAGCCTGCTCTTCAGGAAGTTGGGAATGACCAATACTCTCTGCTCCTTTAGCCACCAGCCCACCCTAACCTAAACCGGGCACACAGTAAGTGCTATATGAATGTTTGTTCAGGGGATGAAAGAAGGAAACCACTGGAAGGAGGGCACTTGATGTTGGAAGATGGGAGAGTTAAGGAAAGATCTAGAAGAGAGATGGGGGATGAGGCCTAGAGCAGTGGTTCTCAAGTTCAGCAAGATCAGATTAAAATACAGATTTCTTATGTTCACGCGTACCGGATTTTATGTACTGAATTTTCACAGCATTGTTATGAAAGCCAAAAACTGGAAACAACCCAAAAGTCCATGAAGTGGTGAATGGATAAACAAAATGTGGCCTATTCATGCATTGGAATGCTATTTGCAATAAAAAGGACAAAGGTACTGGCACCTGCTACAATGTGGATGAACCTTGAAAACATTATGCTAGGTAAAAGAAGCCAGTCACAAAGGACCACGTTTTATATGATTCTATTTATATAAAATATCCAAAATAGACAAATGTATTAGAAACAGAAAGTAGATTACCGATTGCCTTGGGCGAAGGGATGGGGGGATTTGGAGGTGACAACTAAGGAGTATGGGGCTTCTTTTTGGGGTAATGAAAATGTTCTAAAATTGATAGTGGTGATGGTTGCACAACTGTGAATACTAAAAAGCCATTGAATTGGACACTTTAAATGGATTCGTTGTATGGTAATGTGGATTATATCTCAATAAAGCTGTTAACAATTAACAAAAAAAAAAAAAATAAATAAAATAAAATAAAATAAAATAAAATAAAATAAAATTTTTTTGAACCCCAAACCCATATTGATACAAATTTTTATTTAAAAATCCCTACATGAGACTTTTTCTTTCTACCTCAAAACCCAGGTAAAACAGTTTACAGGCCTTCCTTCTGTGCCAGTGGGCATTTTTTCCCTAATCCACCACTTGAAGTGCATACATCCATTCAGGGATCCCAAATGGGTTTGAGTTTTAAAGTCCTACTCCACTAGGGACAAAAGCTTCATCTCTTGACCACATGTGTTACAACCCAATCCTCTAGGTTATTGAAAGCACAAAACCTCCACCGCATTCCATCAGGTGGGCACCACCTCAGCTTACTCTTTTACCATTATGGTAATTTTGAGGGAATCATAATTGAGAGATAGTGAAGGAAGCTTTCTGCTCCTTTTTCATTTCTGACCCCTGGAAATACCCACTACTTTCTGAGTGTGGCTCTGCTTTAGTGAGAGTCGCTGCATGTATATTAGATTTGTATGAGTTTGCAGGGGGTGAGTTCTTATGTTTTCTGGTCTGCCATATTTTCAGGACCAGAAGTGCCCTCCTTTCCTCTTATTCAATGAACTGTCACTGGGTGGCATGTATTCCCACGGCTTCAAGTTAATAGGCTGATTAACTCCCAAATCCACATCTCTAGCATAGACATCTCATTTCAAATCCAGAAATACACTTGCAATTCACAAGTAGATATTCCCACCTGAACATCCCATAAAAATCTTAAACTCCATAATATGTTCATATCTAAACTCCCTCAAAACTGTATCTTTTCCCCCAACTAATGGCATCACCATCCCGTCAGTTTTCCATGCCATACATCTGGCATTTTTCCTCTACTTTTCTGCTCCTTTATCCCCTGTCAATACTGCAATTCTACTCCTTTATGTCCCCCAGATAAGTTCCCTCTTCTCCATTCTCACTGCCTTAATTCATACCTCTCTTTATAGTCTCGCCAAAAATATTCTCTACAGTTAACAGTCCATCTTTTGTACTTTTTCCAGAAAATGACAAACCCAAATGCCACTCTTCTCTTTAAAATCCAAAACTGCATATATGTTCTGCCACTATATACATAAGGAAGCGCACATCACGAAATTTCATGTCACATCCTTTCATGACCTCGCTTCTTATTCAATGTCAACTCCTGCTAGCTCCCTCTGAAGCTCAAGCCTTAGGGAACATCTGACTTCCCTAAATGCAATGTACCTTTTGACACTACCAAATCTTTGCACATGAGAACCAAGCTGCCTAGACTACCACCCACACCACACACCCTCTTGGCCTAGAGATTCTCTGGCATCCTTGTCATTCACGTCAGCCCAAGAAACATGTTCTCTCTGACACCTTCCCCAACCTTTCAGAACCCTGCCCTAGCCATCACGAGTGCCCCCTCTGAGCTCCCAGGGGAGTTCAGATAAATGCCAAATGCCATTTACCACATTGTTTTGAAAAACTGTTTAGACTTCTGTCTCCTCCACTATACTACGAATTCCCTGAGGGAGGGGAATACTGTTGTACTATTTATGTTACCACTCCTAATTCCTAGCATAGTCCCTGGCCCATAGTAAATATTCTGCTGACTCATTAATAAAAATTGTCATACTTGCAATTTAGGGAAGACTACATGATCTATTGGGTCTCATCCAGATATATGATCAGTGAAGGTTGAAAATAATTGTACCTAAAACTCTACAGGCAAAATATGCTTATTCTTTTCCTGTCTGTAAGCCTTATAGTATAGGCATTCTGTAATGTACAGGTCATGATAAGGCTGCCACTTCCAGCTTCAGTCTATTTTTTAGAATTCATAGGGATTAGTGTACATTATCCTCTCTTAAAGCAAATGGCACTTCAGCTTGACCAAGTTTAATGTCCATATAAAAATCAGAAATGCTACAAATTGAGGCATATAGAAATATTTCCCATCTCTCCTTCAGGCTCTGTCTGCCATCTGCATCCTACATCCCCACTGCTAACCTGCATCCAACCACTTTCAATCTAGAAACCTCATTCTCTGTGGAATACTTGAATCGGAACTAATTATAGCAATAACTAAAATGGTCCTATGAATGCATGCACTGCACAACAAGAATACTTTTACTGGATTACTTAGCCGTGGCATGCTGGGTCTGTTAATGTGCTCTGCCTGGCTTCACTGCAGACATACTTCAGAAATTGTAAGGCTGCAGTTAAAGTAATAGAAGGCCAAAGAAACCTGAAGAGATAAAGAATCAAATTCATCTCCTTGGGAATATGTTTTAAAACAATCTTCTAATGGGAATAAGGGACTTAAGAGGTTCATTTCAGAGCAGATGTCAAACCGGAGCTGGGTCTGTTTTGTAGGTTTTGTTCACTAGTTGGCTTTCTGCTGCATCAGTTTTACTTGAGTTTAGAAAAGCAGCCTGAGACAGCACTCACAGCAAAAAGTTGTACAGGGCCTTGTGATGCTCAGGCTCCCTTTCTGTGCAGCAACCCACTGAGAAGGAAGGGATGCACCAGGCCACTGGTTCTCTCTCACTCAGTTATAAACACATGGCTCTTGCTTCCTGAAAAGCAAATGGAACTAAAAAACTTAATTCGGCATGGTGTTGCCAAAGCATAAAAGCAATCAGCTTGGTCTTTAGCTAATTCCATCAAAATAGAAGGAAACATGAAAATAAACAGGCAACAATAGGACAATGTCTCAAGACAGAGGGCATATAGCATGGCAGTTAATACTTTGGACTATGAATCAAAAGGGAGCTGTGTTTAAAGCTTAGCTCTTTGGGAGCACCTGGGTGGCTCAGTTGGTTAAGTGTCTGACTCTTGGTTTCAGCTCAGGTCATGATCTCATGGGTCATGAGTTCTAGCCCTGCATCAGGCTCTGTGCTGACAGTGCAGAGCCTGCTTGGGATTCTCAATCTCTCTCTCTCTGTCAAAATAAATAAGCTTAAAAAATATTTAACTTAGCTCATCCATTTACAGCCATATGACCCTCTCAGAGCCTTAGGGTCTCTGCCTATAAGAGAAGAATGAAGCTTTTAACCAAGCTTCAAAAAATTATATTCATCAATAAATTTAAATTGTCTTAGCCTCAGTAGTACAAGACAGCAGGTAGTATAAGAACAAGAGGGTGGATCTATTATGTCCTTCTTTATTGAATACTACAGAAGAAACTTTATATAATTGTTGGCAACTTGGCTCAATGATCAATGCAACAAACATCTAAATACGTTGCCTAGATTCTATCCACCTCTTCCTCTGACTTATCACTTCACCTTCAACAAACCTTCAGTTAATCTAGTCTATGACAGTATTTTCTACCATATACTGTAATTATAATATATTTAAAGGGATATTCCTAAACTGACAACATGTCTGTGATCTTCAAATACAAGATTCCATCATATATCAAATTACCACCAATGCTAAGCATGTAGAATGTTACAAAAAGCATTGCAACTATACAAGTTGAAGTCAGGAGCTCAAACCAAATTTAATTTAGATTTGATTTGGAAACATTCTAGTGTTATGGTTGCGTGGTTTTAGAAAAATACTCATGGTTGCTTCTGGTTTGAATAGGTTGACTGGGTTAAAACTAAAACATTTCTCCATTGGTTTGTGGTTAACCAATTAATTTATTGCTTCAGAAATTGAAGTTGGTTAGCCAGCCCCAGGTTTGGGTTCCCGGTTCAATTCAGTTCAAGTTCCTAGAAAATGTATACTCAGAAAACTGAATGATTCCTAAATTACCATGTGCTAAATATCCCAACTTCCTCAAAAACCACAAGTCTCCCACAAACCGCAAACTCTCCTACTCTGGTAAGACAACAAATGTCCTAGCAAGAGGCTGCCCAGAATCCAACCCAAAGTAGAGCAGAAGGCAGGCAACACCTAGTCTGAGAGCAAAGAGGACCCCAACAGTTCAACTTACAGCAGAAGATAATCACTGTACTAAAACATGTGCCTTTCTTGGGCATTAGGAATCTTTATGTTGGCAACTCTCAACCATGATATCTGGACATAAATGTGTATCTCTTCTAGTTAGGAGGCATCTGTCAGGTAATCATTTACAAATAGTTGTTGAATTTGTTTCAAATGGACATATTAATACATGGATGTGTGCATTCATATATATAATGACTATATGTTTATGCCTTAATGAATTATTCTTAGTCACATGCATTCTGATACGTGTTCTTTGTCCAGGAGGAAAATACATGGGGCTACAGGGGGTACATATCTGGGAATGATATGTACCTGCATTTGGGCATAAACTGTATGTGGCAGCAGAAAAATTTGACAGCGGGTTCTTTGGATGGCATTCCCTTATTTCTGTTCATACCACGGGATAAACTTGGTAATGAAGACATGAGAATGTGGACATCAGACTAAGGGTTGAGGTATAGCCATAGGCATCACAGGTCTTGGATTCCCTGAAGTATTACAATGGCTATGAGACCTATTAAAGCATTGCAATAGCTGAGGCCTACATTAAAGCCAATTTGCCCTGAGAGTAACTAGCTCTAACAATATCACAGATTCCTTGATAAGATCACTTGACCTTGGTTACTGCCAATTTGCATGAGTTGAGCAATTAAGTATCAAAACCAAAACCTTCTCAATATTCCAAATTTAAATTCTGGAATGTGCAGCGGAGAGGAAATTTAGAAATCTCCTAATCTAGTGGTTTCTAAATTTAGCTAGCCACCAGAATCAGTCACAGAGGTTTATAGAAAAGATCTTTTAAATAAGAATGTCCAGTGCGGCAACCTGGAAATCTAGGACCTTAGGAAGCACCTCAGGAAATTGTGATGATCAGTCAGCTTTGGACACTACTGATCTACTCCATCCCCCTTTTTCCATTCAGAATAATGTAAGTGCAGACAACTCTTCAGTTGTAATAATCATAGTTAATATGTGTAAAGCGCCTGCTGTGAACCACTTTAACAAACCTCCCCTCCAATCTTTGTAACTACTCTTAAATCCATACTGTGAGTAAACAACTTTCTACAATCTCCTCTCTCTAGATGTTCTGCACGATTCTCATGCAGTTTATCTTTTCATATGCTTTTGATGGGCATTGTTAGGTGTCCATGTGGTGCTTCAGAAAGTCCTGCCATCTTAAGCAAAGAAGATAAAGTGATTGAATGGCATTTCTCATCAACAGCAGGTTCTCAAGGATGTTTCCTAGGACCTTTAAGGCATACATTATACTTTTCTCAGGCTTGTGGCATGTCAAACCCCATAATGATCAGGGAGATTAATGAACTCTTAGCAAATTAATATGTTCATGATTCACATGAGTATAAATTACCCAGTGAAAAGCCATGGTGCTTGATCACCAGGCACTTCCAGGACCAGGGCTCCAAGATTTCAACCTCTTCTTCCCACTTCCAACCATTTCCATGTTGGGCCAACATATGATTTAGATTGATGGGCCTACTCAGAACATTAAGATGCTTGGCTACATGACGAAGTTTTCATACACAAAATGGCTTCACTTTTATTAAAAATACCCACAATGAAACAAGTCTAACTTCAAGAAATTTTGTTGCCAGTGTGCCTGGGTGGCTCAGTTGGTTAAGCATCCGACCTTGGCTCAGGTCATGATCTCATGGTTCATGAATTTGAGCCCAGCATTGGGGTCTGTGCTTACAGCTCAGAGCCTGGAGCCTGCTTCAGATTCTGTCCCTCCCCTGCTTACATGCTCGCTCGCTCTCTCTCTCTCTCTCTCTCTCTCTCTCTCTCAAAAATAAATAAACATTAAAAAAATAAAAAGAAATAAAGAGAAATTTTGTTACTGATGTTTCTACTATTACTCGCTTCCAGAATTTCTAGCAACAAACACTTTGACTTTAATCAAAATCCACATAAAAAAAAAATCCACATAAATGCTTTACTTTTCAAATGATTGTCTGGCATCCTGGTAGAGAATTTACCTGTTAAGCATCGTCAGCCAAAAGGGTGAAATGAAAGAAGACAGCATCTGACAATATCCCTGGCAACACTACCACCATTTTGTGCCACAGGCCCTCAGTTTGCTTACATCATTTCTGAACTCTAATCAAAGCCTCCCAAGGGAAAGTTTTGGAAGCCTGAAAACATATCTAATCCCCTTTGAAATAGTTATTTTGGGGGGCTCCTGGGTGGCTCAGTTAGTAGAACATCCAACTTCAGCTCAGGCCGTGATCTCACGGTTCATGGGTTCAAGCCCCACGTTGAGCTCACTACTGTCAGCATGGAGCCTGCTTCAGATCCTCTGTCCCCTTCTCTCTCTCTCTCTCTCTCTCTCTCAGTCTCTCTCTCTCTCTCTCCGCCCCTCCCCCACTCATGCTCTCTCAAAAATAAAAATGAATATTTAAAAAAATAATAATTAAAAAAATAGTTATTCTTAAGGGGGTGCCTGGCTGGCTCAGTGGAAAGAGCATGTGACTCTTGATCTTGGAGTCATGATTTTGGGCCCCCTATTGGGTGTACAGATTACTTAAGTAAAAATAAAACTTAAAAAGAAATAAGAAACAAAATTATTTTTCTAAATTGCAGAAAATTGAATGGATCATATCACAAACGAGCTATAAAAGTTAGTGCCTCCATAATAAATGCCAGCTACACTTCTTGTGATTATTTCATCTCGTTTAGCCAACTGTGTAAATGATGTTACCTAAACTAACAGATGAAACAGGAAGAAGGTATAATAGAGTCTTCTATAAGCTAAAACTTCAAGAGTCGTATTTACAGACACATGGGCATTTGGGGAACTCCAAAATCATTGGGTCTTAGCTCATTTTACAGTTTTCCAAATCCATTCACGGACATTATCATGCATGTTCCTCACAGCAATTTCCAAAGGAAGCAGTCATGCAGCAGTGAAAGAAGTGTGCTCTGAAGCAGGAAGCTTGAGTTTGAGTCCAGGTTCTTGACTTAACTAGAGGTCTGATAGTTATTTATCAATGCCATTACCTGTGAAATGTGTGTGGTGATAGCTACTTTCACTTGCTGAACAGATAAGTGAAATGAATACATAAAAATATCTAGCTCCGTTTCCAACTTCTAACTTCTTTCCATGCAAATCCCAATGGGTATTCTTTTTTATTTATTTAGAGAGAGAGAACACGAGCCGGGTGGGGGGTGGGGGGAGTGCAGAGAGAGAGGAGGAGGGAGAATCCCAAGCAGGCTCCATGCTGCCAGCACAGAGCCCAACCTGAGGCTCAAACTCAGGAACTTTTAGATCATGACCTGAGCTGATACCGAGAGTCCAATGCTTAACCAACCGAGCCACCCAGGAGCCCTCCACTGGGTATTTTTTCTTATCGTGACAAAATGGTTCCAAAATATAACAAGTCTCCAGGAAGAGCCAATAAAAAGTATTAAAGAAGAATAATGGAAGACTACCATGGTGGTACATGAATTACATTAATGGACTCAATTCCTCAATCCCTCTCTGCATCCACCTTTTTTGCAGTGTGACTCAGCAGTTCCTTCTAGGAAAAATGGAATGTGTTTCCCTGCACCTCAAGTCTAAGTTCAGTCCTGTGAATTGTTTTGGCCAATGAGATGTTAGCAAACTTGCTGCAAGCAGAGATTTATAAAAGTGCTTTTGCATTTGCTTCCTGTCTGCCCTCTGCACCTCACCATGGAACATGTCTGGGCTAGCTGGCTGGTGGTTAAAAGATATGTAGCCCAATTGCATGCATTTCCTTAGACCATGAGCCAGCAGACCACCAGACTTAAGAACGAGCCTAACTAAAGCCAGAAAAACTTCCCAGCTTAGCCCAGCCTAAATTACAAGCTGCAAATGCAAGAGCTAAATAAACATTTATTGCTTTAAGCTGTATTTTCTCAGTGGGGTTTTTATAAGAAAATTAAGCCCTATAGAAAAAAATATTTGAGTGACTATTTTCTCAATTCTCCCAAATGGTACATAGTTAATTCATTACATATAATAAATGTCTTAGGGTATTAAGACTTAATTATCTTCTGGAACCCTGCTAAGAAGGGATGTTTTATGCCATTGCACTTTGGATGGTTGTCATATAGCATAATTGTAACAACAGATAACTAATACAACCATACATGCTTTATAAAGTCATCATTCTTAAAATAATGTGTCACCAAAATGACAGAGTAATGGACCAAAATTAAATATCAAAAAGTCTGAAATCTATAAAAAATACAAAATAAAAGTGACATTTTAAGAAAGAAATGGAGCATTCATTGTGACAAGTGGCTACTATATGCAGAACAAAAACCTAACTCCTTGACATCTTGCCTTCAAATACACTCCATATTGTTAAAAAGAGTATTTGTTTGAAGAAAAAGCTGTATTATAAAAAAAAAAAGGTAACAGTTCACATCATCTTCTATTGATAAAGGCCTTTTTAAGCATGATTACCAGTAAAGGAAACAATAATAGAATGATTGATAGATCTATGTGAAACTTTTAAACATCACTGTATGTTTAAAAATCAAAAATATTAACTCTGACACAAAATTTTCATATTTCAACAAATAGTTAAAAGGAAAACAACAATTAAATTGGTAATTGCTATTACTTATACATGTGTTTTCATAGCAAAAACTTATTGAGCTTCTTCTATATGCCAGAACTGTGTATTTGGAGCTTAAATAGAAAGCAGGGGGGAAAAAAAGAAGGAAAGAAAGCAGAAAGAAGCACAACCCCTATTCACACAGCACTTAAAGTTTAGTGAAGAAGCCAGAATAGAAGCCAGTAAATAAGTACAGGAGAGCATTCCAGTAAGAGGAAACTGCATGGCAAAGGCCCTGTGGTGGGAGGGACTTTAGTGCATTTCAGAAACTGAAATAAGGCCAAAGCAGCAAGAACACAGCAAACAAATGAGAGACTGGCTCAAAAAGAACTAAAGAGGAAAACAGGGGCCAGAAGTTGCAAAGCCTTATAAGGCCTCAGGAAGACATTTGATGTTTACCCTAAGAAAGTTACTTCAAGTGAATGGTTTTAATTGGGTGGGTGACATGATCATGTTTGTGCTTTGACTTTCTGACTATAGACAAGATAATTTATTCAAACATGTGAAGTTAGTGAGTTACTGTATTAACACAGGCAAGAAGCTCTAGGAATTTGGCCCAGAGGGATGGTAATGAAGATACTGACAAGTGAATGGATTCAAAGATACTTTAATGATTAAACACACACACACACACACACACAAGCTTGGTGATGGGAAGGATTAAGGGAGTGACGGAAAGATAATATTCTATTATGCCAAAATGTGATAATGGCATTCACCAGGCAAGTTAAAATCCGTAGAAAACCAGGTGGGGAAGAGACGGATCATGAGCTTTATCTTAAATATTAAACATATTAAGGCTGAATTGTCTCTGACACATTCATGTAGAAGTGAAGTAAGAGGTTCAGTATAGAGTAGAGGTAGGAGCTAGAGAAAGAAATTTGGATCTCATCAGCATTTAGCGGATAGCTGAAGCTACAAACATGGATATTTGAAGCTGTGGGAAAGCTTCTCAAAGCAGAGATCGAAGATAAGTATCCCTAAGACTTAGCCTTTAGAAGTTCCCAAGATTGACGGCCAGCTGGAGAAGAACAAAGACTTGCGAAAGCATGAGGCGAGCATGAAAGGAGAAAAGCCCAGGGTGGGGAGGAGTAAAATCACCAAGGCCAGCAGAAGAGAAAACTTCAAGAAGTAGTGGTCACCAATGTCCAACTCGGTGGAAAGGCCAAGTCAGACAAGGACCTGACAAGGTGGTATCCTGAGCAAGAGTTGCCAAATGCATTCAGAGGTGGGAAAATGAAGACATCAAGGACAGTCCTCCCCGCGAACCCACGGGGGATACCTTCCAAGACTCCTCGTGGATGCTTAAAACCAAGGAGAGTACCAAAATTTATATATCCTATGGCTTTTTCTATACATACCTATAATGAAGTTTAATTATAAATTCGGCACAGTAAAAGATTAACAACGATAATGATAAAACGGAACAATTATACCAATATACTGTAATAAAAGTTCTGTGAATGTGATCCCTCTCTTTCTCTCAAAATATTACACTGTAGGGGCACCTGGGTGGCTCAGTCGGTTAAGCGCCCCACTTCGCTCAGGTCGTGATCTCACGGTTCACGGGTTCCAGCCCTGAGTCTCTGTGCTGACGGCTCAGAGCCTGGAACATGCTTTGGATTCTGTCTCCCTCTCTCTCTGCCCCTCCCCCGCTCGCTCGCGCGCTCGCTCGCCGCGCGCTCGCTCTCTCTCCCTCTCTCTCTCAAAAATAAATAAACATTTTTTTTAATTTAAATACTGTCATCTTTACAAAGTATCTTAAAAAAGATATTACCCAGTACTCACCCTTCTTGTGACGTTGTGAGATGTGAAACTGCCTACGTAATGGGATGAAGAGAGGTGAGTGACGCAGGCGCTGTGACGCAGCTAGTCTACTATTCACCTTCTGATGATTCGTCAGGATCATCTGCTTCCTCCCCGCGGTTTGCCGTGGGGAAAATGAAATCACAGATAGCGAAACTGCGGATAAGAGGGGAACTACTATATAGGCAACTCTTGTCAGAAAATAGGTTGCAGAACAGAAGGATTATCGAGGGATGTGAATAATCTTTCCCTGCTTTCTTCCTTTTTGAATCTGCCATATTTTTTGTTATTAACAGAATTTTAAGTTTATTTATTTTTCATTTACACCCAACGTGGGCCTCAAACTCACAATCTGGAGATCAGGAGTCACATGCTCTTTCACCTGAGCCTCCGGCGCCCCCTACAAAATGTTAAAGGTTATTAATATCGTCAAATTCAGTACTCCAAAATTTTGTCGGTAAGTATAAAATGGATAATAGTTTAAAATATATGGGCGATTTACATACTAAGTGGTATATATTAGTCCTCATCATTAAGGTTTGTAAGAAATAGAAGTAAAAAGTAAATGTAATTTAAAAATCAAAAGTAAGTAATGTATGGAAAGTTCTTACTTCCCTGGCTGACACAAATAGACATTTTCTTCCCTTTTCTCTTTATATGAATAATACTACAGTCTAAGACAATTGAAAGATTTTGTGCAATTGAAACTGAGCATTCTGCTTTATCAATGTTAATCTTCATTGGACAAATTCTACTTATTTCATCTCTTTCTTATTCTGTTAGTACATATATACTTCCATTATAATTAAGTTGATATAGGTTTAATAAGCAAACAAATATTTCACAAAAATACCATCCAGTATTTTTGGTTGTGGTGTTTTTTAAAAAAGATAGGGCACAATTTATGCATATACACATATTATAAGTAAAGAAATGGGTACACAAACATGTTTAACTTGTTTAAGATCAAAATTATTTGATTAGGGGCGCCGGGGTGGCTCAGTGGGTTGAGTATCAGACTCTGAATTTCAGCTCAGGTCTTAATCTCGCGGTTGGTGACTTCCAGCCCCACAAGGGGCAGGCTCTGCACTCACAGTGTGGCTCCTGCTTGAGATTCTCTCTCTCTCTCTCTCTCTCTCTCTCTCTCTCTCTCTCTCTCTCTCCCTCTCCCTCTCCCTCTCCCTCTCTCTCTCTCTCTCTCTCTCTCTCTCTCCCTCTTTCTGCCCCTCCCCTGCTCATGCTCTATCTATCTCAAAATAAGTAAAAACTCTTTTAAAAAAAAGAATATTTGATTAAATGAAGCAGTGAATAAATTTTTTTCTTGCAAAAATTTTGCCTGAGCCTGAAAAGGAATAGGAATCAGCGCCTGGCATTATGAATGCATTTTATCAGGTGCCATAGGCACATAAAAATTGGATTCCTGCTTTACTCATATGTTGGACATAAACCAACACCACTCTGCAGCAAGTTCCCTTACAGAAGGAACTCTGTCTAATCTCTTACAAAATGTCCTAAATAAGAAAATAAAATAAGTAGAATTAAAGCTGTACTATACCAGGGCACATTTATATTTCTGACAACTATGGATTATTCAGTAATACCCCTCAGTGCACCAGTAAGCAGAGAGCATGGAAAGCTAATAAAAGTAATGAAGTCTTTGTAATACATGAACTCACTGCTATTAAATCTCTTCTGAGAAATGGGATGAGCCTGCCAAGTTTGTTGGGAGGACAGCTGAATTTGTAAGCTGGTGAAGTGAATATAAGTTGTGCCACGTGGCAACAGGGGCTGAGAGATAATGGGTGTTAATCCTCAGAAACTGAATGCTTTCTCTAGCCTTCAAATTTATTGAGAAGTGATCATGACACAAAGCTGGATTTGTCATATCTGTGTACTTGTCAGCAAAGTCCAGAGATGAAATCGCAGTTTCATAGTATACAAAGCTTGGGTGTATCATAGTTGCTACCAGTATTGAGCCACACAATGTAAACTTAACATTCTTCGTCCAATGACTGATATCATTTGCCATCCCTGTTTAAGGCCTGGTGAAGTGCCTTAGTTGTCCAGAGCTCCCTGGAGCCATGATGATATTCAGGTCTATGGAAAGTGCTAGTCAAGTGGTGTATTGGTCAAAGACCAACCAGGAAACAGCACACTGTAATTTAGGAGAGCTTAATATACAAAGGTGTAGGCAGGGTACACGAAAACCACAAAAATAGTACAGTACATACCCTGAGGTAGTATTAGTGGGGAGCATTTACCACTAGGGAGTGACAGCAGCAAACTCCCAAATCGTGAGATCATGACCTGAGCCAAATGGACGCTCAACCGTCTGAGGCACCCAGGCCACCCTAATGCCCTCTTTTCTTTTTTCTTTTTTTTAATGTTTATTTATTTTTGAGAGACAGAGAGAGACAGCATGGGAGGGAGAGGGCAGAGAGAGAGAGGGAGACCCAGAATATGAAGCAGCCTCCAGGCACTGAGCTGGCAGCACAGAGCCCGATGCGGGGCTCCAGCCCATGAGCCGTGAGATCATGACGTGAGCCGAAGTCGGATGCTCAACCGACTGAGCCACCCAGCTGCCCCTTCTTTTAATGTTTACTTATTTTTGAGAGAGAGAGAGAGAGAGAGAGAGAGAGGGAGAGAGAGAGAGAGAATGTGCATACATGTATGTGCCTGTGGGGGAGGGGGCAGAGACAGAGCGGACCGAGGATCCAAAGCAGGCTCTGCTCTGACAGCAGAGAGCCCAATGCAGGGCTTGACCTCACAAACTGCAAGACCATGAGCCGCTTACGATCATGACGCTTAACCGTGTGAGCCACCCAGGCGCCCCATATGTATGACTTCCTTTGAGAAATCCTTGGTCTTCAGGCAGCCCCTATTAAAATCCGTTGTTTTTTATCAATTCCCATTCTATCACCAATAAGATGTTCTAGAAAGGGCAGGGTCTCCTCAGAGCCTGCTTCTGCTATAACTCTTTCTCAGCCCGAAGCCTCGCTTTCCAGACAGTACTCATTCATTTCAAAGTGAGGAAGACCAATGACATGGCTGTCCCGTGCCCCTTCCCCACCCTTGAGCCTCTCCGACTGCCTACCGGGATGGCAGCCCGGGGGTCCAGTCCATTCTCCACCACCGAGAGCATTTCCGCTCACGCTGCAGCTCCCTCGGAGAATCACATGACACCTGCAGAGACAGACGGCGCGGCCACATGAGCAGGTTCCAGCTCACCACCCCCAGCCAATTCTCCCCCTCCCCCCAGCAGGCAGCGGGTCAGCCCATCTTCCTCAAACTGCAATGCAAAGGCCTCTGAATTCAAAAGTAAAAGCCAAGAGTGGATTTTAAGGAAGGAAACAAGGGAAGAGAAGAAATGTGAGGGCTCGGATCTCAGGAGGTGGGGAATCCTATGTGCCGTGGGTGGGTCCACCCTAATCAGGGCATGGAGAGGCCTCTGTATGCCACACCAAACGCTGGCACAAAAAAGCAGGGAATGAGGGGCCGATTTGGATACAGAACTAAGGGTGCGAGGGGGATGCTGCCGCTGGAGGTGCCAAGAGCCCACGTGGACCAGGAAGCAGGGGCTCACAATTCACATTCGGAGCCTCTGACTCCTGTGCCAGCCCGATGTCTGCCAGCTCGGCAGGGACAAGCACAACTGAAGGAAGTTTCCAAAGGGAGGGCCTCTTGCTACATAGCTGCTTCCCCTCCAGGCACGAGGGTCCAGCTGGAGCAGCACAGGGACACGCCTAAAGGGAAACAACACGGGTTCGAATCTCGATTTGCCACTAACCACTTAGGCATGCTAGGTGGGGCACCACGGCAGACGTCTCAAACGGAGGTTATGAATGTGGAAAACGCCCAGCACAGGGCCTGACGGTACTAAGGATAAATGGTATCTATTACCCCGGTTGGATGTGGCCAAGCCTTATAGGCAAAGGCCACTGTCTGAATGAGTCCGCTCAACTACCTGAAGTCAGTACACAGGTAAATCCCTCAGGGCACTGGCTTCCCCCCCACCCCCCCGGGGGTGGCTTAGGTGGGGGGGGGGGCCTCAACCTGAGCCTCGGGGGGTGGCTGTTGGCTCGCCTGGACCGCCCCAGCCACTTGGACGGACCAGGATTGGGCAGGCACATTCCCATCTAAACAGATCTCTAGTGACCACGCTGCCGAGCATGGAGGGACACCAAAAAATAGGTCATCGCTGTCTCTGTTCTCAAAACCCTATGGCCCAAAGAAGTTATCAAATGGAGGCATGCTGAATGGATTTTGTACTGTTTACACACATTGCTTCATTCATTCCTTGTAACCACCCTAGGCGAGCTCTTTTATTATCCAGATCTAACAGATATGAAATCAAAGCTGACCCAGGTCAGGGAACTTCCCAAGATCCCAGGGCTGATCAGTGGCGGGCTCTACCACCTTCGGCCAGGATGACATCCACCCTTCTGGAAGAGGCGGGTGTGAGCTAGGGCTAAGGGGTGGCTGGGGAGGGGGCAGGGAAGTCTTGGGAGGAGGGCTCTCCAGCTGGGGGCCCAGGTGGCGGGATGCAAGGGAGCATCAGGGTTGAGTCTGGCAGGAAAGGTTTACAGGCGAACAGTGAGGCATGGAGAACGGCAGGGTGGCCCTAAATGATGAAAGACGCTCTGATTCAAGCCCTGGCCTCTGGATCCGGCAGAGGGTGAACAGGACCCAGCGCCGACCTTCCTAAGTAAGGACATGCAAAGGCAGATAGGTGTGTGGAGGACGGCCCCCACGAAACCAGCTCTGGTCAGCGCACAACAGACTGACAGGAGGAACACTAGCCCCTGGCCACAGCCCATCAGACTGTCTCTCCCTCCACCACTTTCCCAGCTCCTACCCACTGGGAATCCTCAGGACCCTTCGCTGGAGACCAGCTCCATGCTCTGGCCACCAGGGCACCGGGAGAAGGGGACATACTATAGAGTCGGTCCTGAAACCGTGCCTGATCCTAGAGGCTGGGTTTCTTCAAGGCTACCCTACGCAGCCCTGCAGGCCAAGTTCAGGCTCGCTGGCTTTGAGACCCTGGCACCCAATCCCCTCTGGCAATTCCGGGGGCCTGCCCTTCTAGACAGAGCCTCAAGCCCTAAAACTGCCCTTCCCTCAGCCGGCCTCAAGGCTTGGGCCTCAGCAATCTGAAGAGGAAGACCATTGAGGCCTCATCAACTAATTCACTGAATATAATATTCACTGGAGGGAGGGAGGCTTATCATTAAGTGGGTGCTCTGGCCAAGTCAGGGTCTGCTGAAAAAACAAAGTAAACTGACACTGAGGTCAGAGCAGGGCCAGACAAGAGACAACTGTGACCTAAAACAGTGTCAGGAACGTCACAAAAGGACAACAGTGCAGAGAAACCTAGAAGAATTGCCACTTGACAATTCACAAAACAGAACTGAGACGTGGGGGTCAGGCCAAAGTTCCGGGCACATCTTTCCTTGCAGGAAGCCAAAGCTCCCTACATAGGCCTGTCGGTTCTAGAACGCCTCAGGAAGGCAGGAAATGGCTCAGAGGCAGGACCACGACCATCTACGATGTGAGATCTCTGGGCTCTGGGTCTCCTGACTGCTAGGTCAGCACTCCAGCAGGCTCCTTGGGTGAGCCAGACCCCCATCTACCATGCTATGGGACTGGTTTCACTTTCTATCTTCAGAGCTGTCTTCACTGACACCAAGAAGCAAACGAAAGAGGGGTGGGTCTTCAGGAGACCCAGAAGAAAGAGAGCAAGTAGAGAGTTCAAACATCCCTGATACAGTTGAGCAGAAAAGGTGAGTGCCGTGTGCCTTTAGGAAACTCTTAAGTCACCCTTCGTCTACCTCTGCCCCTCTGTATTGGTTCACTCTGGCACAGGATCTCATTCTCTATCCTCATTTAATTCTTAAAACAATCCTGTGAGAGAAGGATGAGTATCCCTCATTCACAGAAGAGAAAACTGAGGCTCAGTAGAAACATGCCTCAGGTGAGGGACAGAATTTTCTCATTCCAAGCTCTGTGCCTTTCGTCAGTTCATACTGTCCCAGGTCCTTGGTTCAAAGAGTTTCAGGCAAACTTATTATTCACAGACTCTTCAGAAGCTCCACCTTATCAAAGAAGGCCTAACACTGACAAGAAACAATCGTGCCCATCAGATCTGTGGCCCCAACTAGCTGACCACAGGTCCTTTCCATGGCAGCCAGGTTTCCGAGCTGTCCCTCCTCAAATGTTCCAACACACAGGAAGGAATCGTTGGGGTTGATTCTCTTCGTGATACTGCCTGGCCTTCTATAAACATCCAATTTCACTTCCTCCAGAGACTAAGGAAGAACGAAAGGAGGAGAAGGACTCAGATGAGACTTACATTAAAAGAAGAAATGGATAACCTGGCTTCACCACTTTCGAAACACTCCGTTCATCAGTAAACAGCAACCTCTTCTTCTTAGAGACTTCCCCGCCATCCGCGACAGCCTCGTCTCTACGGCCTGACTCCGATCCTGCACCTGGCTATGCACGACAACAGGCCGGTGTTTAAGCCCTCCAGCTGCTGTACCAGGTGATGAGTCAGGGTTTTCAGTTGGAAACAAATGACAAAGTTATCTTCTGATTCAGAAAGACAGCTGATACTTCAGACATGTGAGTGCTGAGTAAACAGCACCTCCTTCTACCTGAAGAAAGTTGGATTTCTAGACAAGAGCCCTGTGGGGGGTGGGATGGGTGTGGGGGGGGGGTGGGTAGGGCGACAAAGCAACTGAATATCAGCTGGAGGGCAAGCAACTTCTAGCTCGTGATTCCCAGTCCAAAGGCTAGTGGGTGAGGCCAGAAATGTGAGGTCTAGGAACACTGGGTATCTTTCTTTCCTCCCTCCCTCCTTCCATCCAACAACACCCATCTCTCCCATATTCTTGTCCCAGATCCCTTAAGATTCTGGCAAGGACCAAACTCTGAGTGAATGAAAGCAGGACCTTTGCCTGACTCATTCACCATTGTCTTTCTAATGCTTCAAACAGTGCACGGCACACAGTGGTGCTCACAAAATACTTGCTGAATGAACAGATGAGTAAAATAAAAAGGCTCAGACCGTTTCAGACTGTAAGAAGTTGAGGTATACAACTTCTCAGTGGTGGGGTCACTGCGGAACTCCTTCCATTACACCAAGCTGCCAACAGGCTGAAACCCTTCAGAGATCACACCTTAACGGAAGGGGATATTGAAGGTAAAAGGACATCCGATTCTCAAAGGCGTGAGACTATAAATGCAAGCAAAGACAAGGGGTCTTCTTTGGGGTCCTTTACAATGGCTGTCAAATGGCCAATCCTTTGGAGTTTGGTCACCAGAACTTAGAGGGGATGTGCACCCCCAAATCCCAGGAGATTATAAATGTTAACCATGGAGCCTGGGTGCCTCAAGAATGTCTAGCTACTCTGAGATAACTTGACTCTCTGTGTTCATGGGTAATCAAAATGGTCAAAACTCAATGATCCAGCACCTGCAAAAAGAGGAAGCAATTCAACAGCCTCCACGGAGGCCTCGGCGTCCCCAGGATCCACTCATCTCTACTCTTCACAACATGTAACGTCACCTCTGGCACATTCGGTAGCGGGACTAATCTACAACCAGTTCTGGCCAGGAGGAGCACTGGGTGAGGGTCCTTTCTGAGCGGCAGGGCAATACACATGGACATGATTCTGTGACCACAGCCAACCCCACACAGTGGAACCGCTTGAGTTTCTCCAGATCATCACCCAAAAGGAAGTGATAAGCTTCCACTGCCCCAGCTGAATGAGTAGCTCCCTCACCTTCCAGGTATTTGGATGATACCTATCATTCCAGCAGCCAACGCGAGTAATGTAATATGGATGCCAGGAATACAATCCTTAAGGACAGGTACAGGGGGCCTGACATCCAGGAAAAGCACTTGACCCACGGGAGAAGGATCTCTACTCCTCCACACTTACTTACCATCTGAGGCCCTGCCTCAATTGAGGTGTTCGGCAAGTGCCTGGCTCTGAGAAAGCAGGTGGGGTTGGCAGGGGACTGCACTAGGTTCTCAGATCAAATGGGGACCACATCAAGGGAAGAGTGGGCACAGAGCTGGGATGAAGAGTTGAAATGGGGATAGGAAGACGTCAATCTAACAAGATTGGGTAGGGGTGGTGGGAACTAGGGCAGCAAGAGTTGGGGGGTGGTTTAGCAAAGACTCAGGAATGAAGTGTCCTCAGGCTGGCTGGGGATGGAAAGAAAGTATGCGGTGGGCTTGGAAGTTAGGGGTTGAGTGGGTGAGGGCAAGAAGATACATACAAGACTTGAGATAGGGCTGAGATCAGAGTTGTCAAGAAGAGGGGGGTAAGCGCAATAGGGCATCTACTGTAGTGGTAGGTATTAAATGAGTGGGGGGAGGTGGGTGTTTTGGCTGAGCAGACCTTGGGGGGCTGAGCAGGGGGGCTGGGATAAGAAAGCTGAGCCTGAAAAGGGGTAAGCCAGAAAGACGGGGAGGGGGAGGGGGGGCTCGAGGAGGTTTGCGTGGAGCACTGGGATTGCCAAAGGGGTTGAGGGGTGAGAAGGAGATGCGTTAGAGGGAGGCGGAGGGAAGTGGCTGTCCTAGGGGTTGGAAGTGGGCTACCGTGGGGTCGCGTGTGGCTGCACTTACGCAAGACCAGTGGTGAAGGGGTGAGGGTAAGGGCTGGACTCGGGTCACGGGTGGAGAAGAGGAAGGGGACGGGTCAGCACTGGCTGTTTGGGCTGAAGGCTCGGGTCCGAGTGGGGTAGGGTGCGGGGCTCAGGCCGGGAAGGGAAAAGGCTCTGTCTGAAGCAGGACAGTTTCAAAGCAACCAAGGGTTTGCGATCACGGACAGGGCTGGTGACCCATCGCCCGTTCTCGTCTCGGCCCCGCCGTCCCCTTCTCACCCTCCTCGCCCTCTGACCCCTAACTCACCAGAGGGAGCCGGGAGGGGGCGCGGGGCACTCCTGGCCACTGCAGCCCCTAAGCCTCCGACCAGGCGCTGCGGCCTCCCGGCCAGGGACAACAGGAAACGGCGCTCGCGGCGCCTGACGCCATCACGTTGGTTCGGCGTCCGGCCCCGCCCCCGGACCGCGGAGCCAATCGCAGGGCCGGCGGAGCCTCGGGGCGGGGCAAGCGCTCAGGAAAGCCCAAGTTACCAGCCCCAGAGCACGTGAGTGATCTGGGAGGCTGGGGACTCTTCGACCCGAGATGCGCACGAAGAGGCGAGGCCACCAGGCTAGCCCACCAGTGTCGGGCGAACGTGTCCTACTGCCCGCCCCCAGCAGTGTCTGCGTCTCACTAGATCCCGGCCGCCTTCTGGGTTCATGACCTTGCCTGGGCACAGCACTATCTACCGTTGAGGCTGTCTGTTGGCCTCCTGCCCGGAAGGTTCCCACTTGTAAAATCGGACCAATAACTTCTACCCTAGTTTTGCCTCCCTGAGGGCATCAGTGCAGGTGGTGCTTCCCGCCTGGTGGTTCTCAGGAAAAGCATACAGGTTTTGATCACCCCTATCACCAAGGGAGCACCTTTAGGTACCCGTCAGCCCCCAGGCATGAAGCTTAAGGTTCTGGTTATTCTCATCTAGCCAGGAAGTTGTTTGTTTCCTTTACTTGGTAGAGTTGACATTTCTCTTTCACATGGACTCAGAACAAAAGGTCAAGAGTGTGTGTTGGTGGGGGTGGGGACAGATGTCTTGTGCTTTGGACACTTCATACCTGCAGGCTTAGGTCAAATGGGATCTTAGGGCCTGAGTGTGGGGTGAGTACTGGGGTGGAGAGGCACTGCTACCTGCAGGTCCAGGGGGACTTTGGGGGTGTCTACAGGGCTGGTCTGGGAACGGGACAGTTCTTGGAAGAAAGCTCCACTGATCTGGGCCAGGCTCTCCATCAGCCTTTCTGGGAAGGGGAGAAGAAGGGGTCCCAGTGCCTGTTTCCATTTATAAAACCAGCTGTTGGAGATGTGGCACCTGAGTGTGTGCGGGCTGCCTCTTCAATAATTCTCTCTCTAGGAGCGAGAACCACCTCTCCTCGATTTTAGACTAGATGAATCTGAGTACATTTAGTATGGTTAACAGTTGAACAGAAAGTTAGAAATAAGGACACGGAGGGATGCCTGGGTGGCTCGGTCGGTTAAGTGTCTGACTTCGGCTCAGGTCACAATCTCACAGTTGTGAGTTCCAGCCCTGCATTGGGCTCTGCGCTGACCGTGCAGAGCCTGCTTGGGATTCTCTCTCTCTCTCTCTCTCTCTCTCTCTCTCTCTCTCTCTCTGCCCCTCCCTTGCTTGTGCTCTCCCTCTCAAAAGTAAATAAACGTTAAAGATAAATAAATAAGGACACAGAAGCAAAGCATTATCTTAGCGTTAAACAACTTGGAAAGTAAGGAATTTACTGGGAAATCCAGTTTCCTGGGCAAAAGGATAGTGTTTCTGGTTATAATTATAGCACATCAAGAGCATCAGTGTCTTGATACAAGCATGCCCTCCCCCAGATGGAGCCAGCAACATTCCTCAGTTCTTCCAATGAATTTTTGCGCAGCCGCTGTCTGCAAAAGCTGTGGGAACCCCGCATGGTAATATCTATCTTTTCAGGAGCCCCTGTCTCCTGGTCTTCTCTTACTTCTCAGGCCTCTCAGCCCCTCTGCAAAGTCTACGGGCTTGTCCTCTTCTCTCCATCTTACTCTGGCGCACATTTCCACCATTCGTGGGCCACGAGTCCACCAGGTAATCTGAGGCCGGAAAAAAAAATCTCCCATTACCCTGTTATTTGAGCAATAATAAAGGTACGTGCAAAGTGCCATGGTGCCCACAGAGAAGAGGCCTTGAAGGTTATCCTGGCGGAAGCAACTTTTATCTGAGCCTTCCGGGTGGACACAGGAAAGGGCAATGCCGGCGAAGAGACTGGTAGAGAAACGGCTGGTGGGTAGGAATGCAGACTGAGCTCAGGGGAGGGTGCACGGAGAGGTGGAGAGGAAGCTAGGAAGTAAGGCCAGAGTAAGGGGAGGGGGCTTAGAATGGAAGGGGGAGATAAAGACAGATTGGGCAATGGGGAAAGGGAGGAGGCACAGACACAGCTGGAGGCCAGTGCAGGAAGGGCTCAGACGCTCACAAAGGCACTGGTCTGTCAGATTTCAAGCACTACGCATAGTCATTCAAAGCCAGGCAGGAGGACTGCAGGCATCTGAATTTCTCGGGGGTCTAAGGTGTAGATTCCTGAACCCCGCCCCTGCCCTGGAGAGTCACTCTGGGATGAGGTCCAAGAATTTAGCCTTGACCCAAACCTTTTCTGTCTCTTGCCCTACCACCCGTGGATCTGAAGGGTGAGAAAATGTGAGAATCTCTCCTTAACCTAGGAGCTGAAGGGCAAGGCATTTAACAGGTGTGGAAAATAGAGGCTCCTATTTGCCAGATAGGAATTTTGATTTATCCTTAGCAACCACCCTGAAGGTAAGCACCATTGTTATCCCCATGGCATAGATGATAAAACAGGCTTAAGAGAGGTTAAGGAACTTGGGGGCCCAAGGCCATACAACTCATAATTACTACAGGTGGGATCCTCACCCAGCTCTGATTCTAGCTGGAGAACTAGCATAATTCAGTGGCCCAGCAAGTGGGCTTTGGAGCCGGGAATGCTTAGGTTTGAATACCGGCTCTACCCCATACTGTTTTCTAGGCCTTCCCTAAGACAGCGCAGGGCCCAGCACAACCCAGCAAGTGTGGGCCTGAGACCACTGCCACAGTCAGTGGTTTTCATAGGCCCCTCGAGATGGCACCAGAGATAGAAACTTCTAAGTTTGATTGGTGGTTAGAAAAGAGAAGTAAATCACAACACGCTGAGGCCCCTCCGCCTCAGGCAGAGGGGCCAGAGTGTGTGACTTCCGGGAAGTTCCCCAAACTATCTGAGCCTCAGTTCCTCATCTGTAAATTGGGGAAAATATCAGTTGCCATGAGGATTAAATAAGATAATATCTTCAGGACGGTTTCTGGTCTGAAGTAAGCACTTGAGGATAACTAGCTATATTATTATTATTATTATTATTATTATTACAGTTTTGGCTAATTCGTACCTACCCAGTCCAGTCAGATCTCCGTTTTCTAACTGGTCTTTGAGCACTGGAGTGAGAGCCTCTCTTGTTTGAACCCCAGATGTATCCTTATTTGGTCTCTGACCGAAATCATCTAAGCAGAACTAATGCCACCATTTCTTTTGAAACCGGAATAGGTAATGTTCTCATGGCTTCTGTTGCAGGAAGCTGGTTCTTCCCACTCTCTTTGAAAAAAACGGATTTAAAGGGTTCGTAAAAATTATGTGTCAATTCTATCTCAATAAAGTTGGACACAAATACAGCTTTGAGGTGCCGTTGACAAAAGAATGGACTCTTTAAGCCTCCCAAATGTTATCACACATAGTTTACAGTTCAAATAGTACGAAATGAAGTGGTGAGGAAACAGAATGACCCGCAGCAGCTTCTTGCCTCGACCATCCCCACCCTCCTGGGCCAGCTCGCCAGTCCTCGGTCCTCCTTACCTCTCGCTGGATCTTCTGGTGCTTATCTCCACCTATCTTGTGTTTCTAGCTCTTAATTCTTCCATTTAAAAGAGTTTTTTAATTTTTTTTTTTTTTTTTTGAAAGAGAGAGAAGGAGAGAGAGAATCCCAAGCAGGCTCTGCGCTGTCAACACAAAGTCCGATGCGGGGCTCGAACCCACGAACCGTGAAATCGTGACCTGAGCTGACGTCAGACGCTCAACCGACTGAGCCACCCAGGTGCTCTGATTCATCCATTTTAGACACTATCTGTGGACTTCCTAGCAACACAGGCAAGGAGTTAGGTCTTTAACACCCCCCACCCATTCCATTCTTGGGGTTTAGTTTTGTCACTCTTGCCCCATGATTGATAGTGGTTGCAGAATTGTGACTAGGTAAGCATTGCTCACCGCAGAGCTTGCTCATGTAGTCCGATGGCACTCGTTTCTGTCCCCTGACCCCCCGGGGTTTAATTTCTTCTCCTTCTCTTTCTGTGCTGCCCGCCACGATCACTCCTCCACTCCGCTCCAGTGCTCTGGCATGACAGTTAGTGCCGTTTCCCTCGGCTACCTCCTTGACCTGTCATACGCTGCTGTCCTGGAACCTTCCTTCGCTGCTTCCTGGGCTGGGGTTTTCCTGGCTCCCTTCTCTTCTTGCTTTCTTTACTCTCTCTCTTGATCTGCAGTTAAGAATCCCTTTCTAATATTAAAAAATAGAATGGTCTTCGGACCTGCTCGTGATCGTAGGGATCCTTTCGATATCTATTAATTGGGACAAAAAATACAGAAAGACCAAAAGTTACTATGAAGGCACTCCTGCTCTTAAGTGAATTTGTGTTTTACTCACAATAGCATCTATGAACGTGTGAAAGCCTGTTCAAAGTTTAGGCTTAGGGTTAGTTCAATCTAGCCTCAATGTCTGGTCTTCCATTTGTCACCTCGCCCCCTCAACTTGCCGTGAGACAACCCCCTCTCTTGACTTTCTGTTCAGTTCCTGTGCCCTAGCAGAGACTTAAGTACTGGTTTAAGGCCCACCTTGCAGGTGCACGTGACCATGGCTGGCCAATCAGGGTCTCCTCCTGCCAGATACAGGGTCCAAGCAGACCAATCAGAGGCTTTTTGAAGACTGGCTTTCCTTTATGAGGCTTGCTCAACCTCAGTGGAGAGTTGGAGTTACTAACGACTATCTTTGCAGTCTTGGGGCATCCATCCTGAAGCCTGAAGCCGTCATGGAGGAAAGCACAACTGAGGGATAGTTGGGGAGAGAATGACGTTTGAGCGCTAGATGCGGCCAGCTTGAAGATCTTAGGCTTCCCGGTTATGTGAGCCGATACACCGTATGACATTTTTGGCTTAAGCATATTTTAGTTGGATTTCTTTCACTGGGAGCATAAAGAGCGGCGACTGATATCCTGTCTTTGTGAACTTGGGCAGGTTATACAAGCGGTGCGTACAGACTTGGACCGTGACAACGCAGCTCCCACTAGGTCCCCTATGGCTGCCCTGTTATCAGCCTGAGCCTGAGACAGCTTGACATTGAATAGCCCGTTTTAGGGACTGGAGGAAACGACTTACCATGAGTCACTGCCCTAAAATATGCTTTCTACCCACATGCCCGGTGCCTGGAATTCTGTGGTGATGGTGGCATTCCTCAGGGTTAACCATGGCTCTCTTCAAACGGTTCTCCTTTGGAGTGTGAAGTCTGCGATATTTAACTTGTAGAAGTCCTTTCTTCTGGAGGTCCCTCTGGCAGGCAGTGGATCCAGGATGCGGTGTAGACAGACCTAGGTACACATCTCAGTTCCCAATGGCACAGTCCCTTTGCAGCTTTGCGGGCAAACCCCTAGCACTGTGTGCTGACCTTTAGGAGGTCAGTCTGTATCACATAAGGAATCCTACGCAGAGAGTGAAGAAATGGTCTCAGATTCACCCAGTAATCTCCCTGAGTCAGCCCTGAGGGCAGGGCCTGGCCCTAGGCGTTGGGAAGAGGAAGGAGATGTGATTCTTGTCTTGTCAGGGCTCCTGACCTAATAGAGAACTGCGGTTGAGTCTTCACATGGACGGACGCTGTCTTTCACTCTGCGCCATTCGTAGGTGACGCCTAGAAGAGCAGGGCCACCGTGTTGTAGCCTCTGACCCAGGACTCTGTCACATTCTGGGAGAGAGAATTATGGGCCCTCCCCGCATCCCCGCTCCTGCTGTGTCTCCTCGTGGCCACAGTGTACTTTCCCATCCCCTGGCTTGGGGCTTGGGGCTGGTTCCGTGCTTAGGCTCGAAGAGGCCCGATGGCTCTTTTGCTTGCTCTCTTACGCTTCTCTTGGGTAGCCGCTGCCTCTTCAGCCTGGGTCCCGGCAGCAACACAGGGAGAAAAGACCAGCAGTGAGAAGCAGCGCCGATCCAGCCAGCAGGGCATTAAAGTACAGCGGTAACGGCCAACCTGTGAGAATCGGTTTCCCAGCCTCCTCTGAGTTTTGAGGATGGTCTATTAGTTAGCACTGTTGTGGCAAAAGATAACAGATACATGGATTCCCTCCGTTATCAGGTTACGTACAGGTTCAGCTGCTGCAGTAGAGACCCAACACAACAGTGGTTAAGTGATTTTTTTTAATTCTTTTTTTTTAATCCTTTTTTTCGGGGGGCGGGGGGGAGAGTGCAAGCGGGGGAGGGGCAGAGAGAGTGGGGCAGAGGATCCAAAGCGGGCTCTGCGCTGACAGGCTGACAGCACAGAACCCGATGTGGGACTCAAACTCACGAACCCCGAGATCGTGACCTGAGCTGAAGTTGGATGCTTAACCGACTGAGCCACCCAGGCGCCCTTTAATTCCTTTGTTTTTAAATGTTTATTTATTTTTGAGACAGAGACAGAGATTGAGTGGGGGAAGGGCAGAGGGAGACACAAAGTCTGAAGCGGGCTCCAGGCTCCGAGCCGTCAGCACAGAGCCCGATGTGGGGCTTGAACCCACGAACGGTGAGATCCTGACCTGAGCTGAAGTCGGACACCTAACCGACTGAGCCATCCAGGCGCCCCAACAGTGGGTTAAATTAAAAAACAGCTTCTTGGGGGCACCCGGGTGGCTCAGTCGGTCAGGTGTCTGACTTTGGCTTAGGTCACGATCTTGCCGTTCATGGGTTCGAGCCCCACGTCGGGATGTGTGCGGACGGCTCAGAGCCTGGAGCCTGCTTCACATTCTGTGTCTCCCTCTCTCTCTGCCCCTCCCCTGCTCATGCTCTGTCTCTGTCTCTCAAAAATAAGTAAACATTGAAAAGAAATTTTTTTAAGAAGCAGCTTCTTGATCTCTCATATGATAATCCGGTTAAGTACTGGATCTGGGGCTGGTTCGGTGGCTCTTATGTCAGGGAGCCAGGCTCCTTCTGTTTTCCTGCTCTACCACCCTGGGGTGTAGCCCTCATCCAGACGAGGCCTTTGTACCGTTGAAATCTTCATTTCCTCCACAGTGTGGCGCCAGACCGCTCTCTGCCGCTGCCCTGGAAACACACGCAGCCTAAGCACCATTCCTGCCTCTGCTCTGGGCCTCGGGACTTTTCTTCTTCTTGAATGAGTGTGCTCCCGCCCCCCAGCTGGTGCTCCACGCCATCCCCCAGGTCTCAACAACATACCCCCACCAGGACCACAGGAGCCAGAGCTGGTCGTGCCTGGTGGTCCTCAGGACTGAGAGGCCCTGACCTCCGTGGGGGCAGGAGCCGGCCAGCATGACCAGTCGGGACTCCCAGGTTAAGAATCCAGTTGAGCCTCCTGGTCATCCTCAATCTGCTCTGCCCTTCGTCTCCCACCCCCAAATCCCTGCCGACCTCCAGCCCTGAAGAAGCCGGAGAACCTCTGCTTCCCCCACCTCCCCGTCCGCCTTGTCCTACTTCAGTCGTTTGGTGAGCATAAAAAGGCCTGTCAAAGTGGTCCCTCTGTTTGGGGGATGGGCTCAGGAGGGGTGGGCATGTGGGTTCGGAGGGTGACAGATTCTTTCTCCAAATGCTCGCCAGGCTCCTCCGAGCCCTCTTCTTGATTCGACCTTGCTTGGCCTGTGAAGACTTGAACAAACACGGACGTGGTTGCTGGCAGCTCGTGGCCGCATCCCTAGTAGGACCCTAGCCTCCCTTAAAGTGCCTGCCTGCAAAACTCCCGGCTGTCTAAAGGATTGGCTGCTGAGTCCAGCCAACGCCTGAAGATCGGGCCCCTGTCTCCCAGCTTCTGTGAGAGGGCAGGAGCTTAACTTTGAGAAGTGTCAGCAAAGCCAGATGGGTCTCATATGGGCCAGCGTCCCTTCCTGCTTTTTGTCATCTTTCACTTCTGATTATAGAGCCCCCCACTCATTCCCTTCCCTAGTCCCTCATTCTCCCTGTGAAATACCCCATCACCTCTGTAATAATCCCAGTCGGGTGCCTGCTCACGATGAACCCTTTCCCCTACGGCACTGCAATACTATGTTACTGACTGAAATCTGTCTGGATTACTTTAAGTAGTGTCTGCTTTTGTTTGTTTTCATCAGGGGAGGTGTGCAGGATCAGCCTTTTAATTTTTTTATTTTTAATATTTATTTTTGAGAGAGAGGCAGGGTGCAAGCAGGGGGGTGGGGGAGGGGCAGAGAGCGAGGAAGACACAGACTCCAAAGCGGGCTCCAGGCTCCGCGCTGTCAGCACAGAGCCCGACGTGGGGCTCAAACCCAAGAACCGTGAGATCATGACCTGAGCCGAAGTCGGTCGCTCAACTGACTGAACCACCCAGGTGCCCCAACAGCCTTTGAAATTAAATTATTTTCAGGATCAGCTTTTTAAGTAAGCATCCTAGGGATGTTTGCGTATAGAGGTCCAAAGGCTGTATTTTGAGAAATCATGTTTCCCTGTGGAGATCTTTTCTCTGGCAGCCCTTTTGAATGGGGGCTATGTTTTCTCAGATACTGCATTGCCAATAGTCCATCCAGCTTTAATTCCAGTGAGAACGTTCCAGAGATGAAACTAAGAATCAACTCCAGGCGCTTCTCCAGTCACCTCTGGGGATGAGTGTATGTCGTCAGCATCCAGCGCCTCACCTGCTGCCCAGCTAGAATGACACCTTTCAGGGTTTCCGACTTAGGAACGCGACCACCAGGTTACTCCACGTGGACACCACCCCCCTTTCACAAAGCCTTTGAACACCCCCCCATCAGGAGGGGTTTGCTGGATGATGTTGGTTGGCTCTTGACACCCATTTCTAGCCCCTTCTTTGCAGGTCCTGGAAACCCACGAACCATCGTTGACAGATTCCCTCGACAGCAGAATTGTGCCAATAAAGCGTACCTGTGTGAAATTTGGAAGGCGGAGGTGGAAGGAGGTGGAAGCCATGCTTTCCTCCTCTGTAGCAGCAGACATGCGGGCCGAATGTTGGAGTCCATACTCCCCACCAGTCAGGCTTGGGGCCATGGGGCTGTAGTGACCCCGGCAGTGGCTTCCCGAAGTTTCCTGACCGAGTGGCAGCAGCAGCTTTGAATCTATGGAGAGCAACTGTGGTAAAGTAACCTGAGAGCTAGTGGTGCGATTCCCCCCTGGCCCTGACCTTCACCACCGCGAGCCCCACCAGTGGTGAGCACCAATTGCTTGTATGACCTGTGTGTGTGTGTGTGTTTGAAATATCTAGAATGGTTTGTTTTCCTGGCTATGGTAGTTTTAAAATATGTTCACAAAACTGAGGGTTGATGGGGGGTGGGAGGGAGGGGAGGGTGGGGGATGGGTATTGCGCCTGGGTGGCTCAGTTGGTTGAGCGTCTGACTTTGGCTCAGGTCATGGTCTCACCATTCATGGCTTCGGGCCCCGCATTGGGCTCTGTGCTGACAGCTCAGAGCCTGGAGCCTGCTTCAGATTCTGTGTCTCCCTCTCTCTCTTGTTCTCTCTTCAAAATAAACATTAAAAAAGATGTTTTTTGAGGAATAAATGTTTATTGTTGTTTTTAAAAAAATTTTTTAAATGTTTATTTTGGAGAGAGAAAGAGACAGAGACATAGAGTGCGAGTGGAGGGGTGGCAGAGAGGGTCATAATCTCGTGGTTGGTTCATGGGTTCGAGACCCGCATCGGGCTCTGTGCTGACAGCTCAGAGCCTGGAGCCTGCTTCATATTCTGTGTCTCCCTCTCTCTCTGCCCGCATGCTCTGTCTCTCTCTCTCCCTCTCTCTCAAAAATAAACATTAAAAAAATTAAAAGAAATACGGCAAGGTAGCATTCGAGACTGATAAGTATTGTGCAAATTTGAGGTCGTGTTATAGAAACAACATTTTCTAAGCTTCACTTTATGAACCACATTTGAGCTAATGGAAATATTCCAAAATAGGAGAATGGAGTTGCCTGGAATCCCGGCCCACACTTCGGGAAGCCCAACTATGCACAGATGGGTCTTCTTGGTTTCTCGTCAGCTCTGTCTCTGTGTCCACCTCTCTTCTTCAAAAAGTCACCACCGGCCCCCGCTCCACCCAGCTCATGAAGGAGTTTGAGCTGGCATGAGGAGTTTCTGCCCTTGTGACCTAAGAGTGACTAAAGGGCCTAGTACTGCGCCTGGCTCAAAGCAGGTGCTCAACAAACAGTAGCGGCCACCATCCTCATCGTTATAATTATTGATTCTTTGATGGTAACCATGGCTTAGACGTCTCTGTACCCCTGCACCCTGCAGCAGGGCAGTATAACCGTCAGCAGGCTTTGGAGTTAACAGGCCTGGATTAAACCCCTACCTGGCAGTTTTGGATTTGCGGCCTTGGGCACCTGAACAGGGTACCTACATCCTTTAAGCCCTGTCCCCTTATCTGCCAGATGGGGATAATAAAGTATGTTTTCACGGACTGTTGGGCTAAATTAAGACTGCAAAACGCCCAACCCAGGCCTTGACACCAAGTAAGCAAATAGTAAACTAGGTGCTGCTGCCGCTTCCGATTACTGTTACTCTCTAGTCTTGTGCTTTCAACACACTTATTTGTTGGCTCACTGAAGTCACCACACAGAGACAGACACTTGGTGGCCGTTCTCACTAAAACGCTGGGGGAACGGGAGCAGGCACCAGGAGAACAGGTGTCCTTGCCCAGCAGCAGCAAACTAATAAAGCCGAAGAGGCACTGATGGGCCAATCACCCCGCTTGGAACCGTTCCTACCAACCCTGCCAAACCTGCTGGGCTGTGCCCCAGTCCTACTGTCGCCTCGGGGGACTCTGTTGGTGGCCAGCGGTTGGTGCCATATTCCATCACCTATCGCTAAGCCACCAGCATTTATTTGGGGGCATTTAAAGAGATTGTCAGGGGCGCCTGGGCGGCTCAGTCGGTTAAGCATCCGACTCTTGACTTCAGCTCAGGCTGTGATCTCACGGTCGTAAGATCGAGTCCCTCGCATCGGGTTCCACACTGAGCACACAGCCCGCTTGGGACTCTTTCTCTCCCTCTCTCTCTGCCCCTCCCCCCTTGCTCTCTTTCAAAATAAACAGACATTAAGAAAAGAGATTATCAAACCTTGTTAATTCAGGATTTCTTTTATTCACTACTGTATTTTGACTCTGACGTCCTTTTTCTAAAACCTGTCATTCATGTACTCAGAAAGCATAGATGACTTCATTATTTTTAATGTTTATCTATTTTTGAGAGACAGTGTGTGAGCTGGGGGGAGGGACAGAGAGAAAGGGAGACAGAGGATCTGAAGTGGGCTCTGTGCTGACAGCAGAGAGCCCAATGCAGGGCTCAAACTCCCACACCATGAGGTCACGACCTGAGCCAAAGTCGGATGCTCACTGGACTGAGCCACCCAGGCACCCCGACTCCTCCCAACATCCTAAATGTGACTGGTTAACGCCCTCCTCTGCAGAAGTGGAGGGATGTTTGCGTCTTCTGCACGTTGTGCTGCATTATCTCTTGGAATCGTGCAGCCCTGATCTGAGCTGGGTAGGAAAGCAGTGGTAGGTGTGGTGCTGGGCTGAACTGGAGAGAGCCCAGCCGCACGCATCCGACCCTCAGTGGGGTCAGCAGAGGCTAGTGGGGTACAGGTGAACAGTAAGTGCCCCCACCAATAAGTTTTCTGAAATAAAGGCCTGAGCAGGGCAGTCCTGGGTAATTACTGCTCTCACACATTCTTTACTCTAACCCTCCAGCATCTCCCTGCTAGCTCTCTGAGGGTGGGGACTTTTTTTTTTTTTTTTTTGAAAGAAAACAAACAAAAAAACCCAATGGGAATTATCTACTAGCTTGTAAGGTTGAGGAACACCCTACTTCCAACTACACATTTTGTGTCTGAGTTTGAGCTCTTGGGAAGAAAGACAGGCCTCAGCCCTACAGTGGAGGTCGGCTCAGCGATCCAAATATTCTGGCAACCCCAAAGACCTCACAGAGGGGCCAGAGAGAGATGATCCTCTATGGGCAGGGGGTCAAGCGCGTTGTGAATAACTGGTATTTGGTGAGCCAGGGGAGAGAGCACCAGAATAGGCTGTTAATTAACTTAATAGTCTAAGCCCCTTGAAGATACGTTTTCCAGTTTCCAGAGACTGACCGTATCAGGGAAATGACGGAAAGACGCCCCGTTCACCCTACTTTGCCCATACTGTGTCTTGTGGAAATACTGGCTACCACGAGGGACTCTGGCTTCAGTCCTGCTTCTCTCGCCTGTGGCCCCTGTTGTCTGTAGATAAATATTTAACCGTTTACGTTTTAATTCCTTACCACGTGGCTAGAATTGGTTATGGATTTATACATTTTAATATGAGAAAAACAAGTATTTTACAAGCAATGCTGAGAAGCCAGTATCGGAAAGTAAACTTTGTAGGTGGCCTGAGGCAGGACGGCGTTCACTCTGTGACAATCTCACATGCTGTCTCACTCTCGTCACCCAGCTCTTCAGTAGTGGAATCTGTGGTCCGAGTCTTCTCTGCTGTGGCTTTGCCAGCCTCCCTGGGAAAAGGAGAAGAATGCCAAGGCTTTGACTCTCGAAAGGAACAATTCAACTCTTCATAATTTCCTCGTTTTAGAGAAAATCTTCCCCAATCACGTACCCTAGTTCCATGTTGAAAATCTCATCTTCATCAGAAGAATCCTTGTCGTGTAGCTTCTGTGCCATGTTTTTCTTGCGTGTGGCATTGAGGGGTCTGTACATGTCCCTAAGCCAAAGTGGCCGCCTTCTCCAGAAAAAGCCCTCCTAGAAAACAGAAAGGACAACGTTAGGTCTGTTTCCCCTGCCTTCTCCAGCCACGGTACTTTATCCTCCTCAGATTTACCTGATTGTCACTTTCCTCTGAGCATCTCTTACGCAGCAGAGATCCAAAGAAGCCCCTTGAAGGAAACACACACACACAGACAATTAGTGATTCGTACCATTTTCCATGCCTCTCACAATGTATTTCTCCAGTCTTATTAGCAAGCAAAATCAACACAGACCTGGGATCTCAGAAATAATTCCATACATGCTGGGCTTTCAGAATTTTCCTGTGTCTGTCCATAATGGCCCCACAGTGTCCCTGGGAGACCTTTGTATGTAACTTGACATGAAGTATAGGCAGGATTTTCACCCTGCTCACCTTCTGGCCCTTGGCCAAGTGCCCTTGTGCAGTCAACAAACTGGGTGACCACACGGCAGAAGCACCTAACTCTCTCCAGAAGCATTTTACATCAGTCCCCGCCAGGCTTAGCCTCACAGGCATCATTTGCTGGCGGGTGGGGAGGTGTTTCTATTTTCCTAGCTGCTTTACCTTACAAGATGAATCGCACCGAGTGAATGCCTGAGTCCAACCAGCAGTTATCTAGCTCACTGACTTTCACACTGCAGGCAGATGAGTGAGTGAGTCGTGAAATCACCTGAAAACACACGGCTAGCGCTAAAACACAAAATACTCTTTTTGAATACAAACGGAATAGGGGGTACCTGGGTGGCTCAGTCAGGTGAGCAGCCCAAGTCTCGATTTTGCCTCAAGTGATGATCTCACAGATTGTGACATCGAGCCCTGTGTCTGGCTCTGTGCTGATAGTGTAGAACCTGCTTGGGATTCTCTCTCTCTCTCTCTCTCTCTCTCTCTCTGCTCCACCCTCCCCCCCAAATAAATAATAAACTTAAAAAAAACAGAACAGAAAGAATCAGAGTGTATGGTAAGTTTGTTTTAGAAGGTACTTATGTCTATACGGTATGTGTGCACTGAGTTGTGACATAAAATGCAGTTCACAGCCCAAGAACAGTGTAGTCAGAGACGTGCCCAACTGGAAAGGAACCATCTTCTTTCTGGTTCTAGTGGTACTAGTGATACAACCGTCCGGCAAGATATCTTCCTTTTCTCCTTCTCCATCTCATTATTATAAAAGGAAGAGATAAATGATTATCTAAGGTCTCTCCCAGTTCAAATTCTATTGGGTCTGGATAAAGGGAATGGAGAGCGGGGCCTCGAAAACCAGAAGGAGGAAGAAGGAAGTTTTCCCCCTACTTTACGGGAGGGACTCATGTATTCTACCTTCCATCATGCTTGAAGACTAGCCCCTTCACCCCACGACTTTTGGCCCTCCCTATCCCTTCTCCAGAGCCTCTGAGAAGGTCTGTGGCCAGGCCTGATGCCCACCGCCAGCGGGAACGGGTCTGAACATTTCCACCCCCGTCCCCCCACGATCTTTCTTTAAAGGTCTAGTGAGCAGGTGCTCTGTGCCAGTCCCATTCTAACTCGGGTTTGGCTGGGCAGCTAACTTTGCTGGATCCAGGCAAAGCATTAGGCCAAATATGTATTCTTTCTGCCTTTGGTGATTTCCTGGCTGTAAAACAAGGGGATTGAAATAGAGGAGTTTGAAAATCTAGTTCTAAAATTCTACTTTAACGATTGCCAGACTAATATTTACCTTGAGCTTCCTTCTTTACCTTCCTTGGCTGCTGTTCTATGAGAATAAATCTGTTTTGGAAGAAAACATGATCACAGTTACCCATCACAATAACCACTCCCTCCACATCTTTATTCATTCCTTTGCATTTTAGGTCTTATCTACCCAGTGAGATGATAACTTTTCCTAGGACAGGAATTTGTTGAATAGTCCTTTGACTCTTCAATAACACCTAACTCGCGTGCAGCTGGTAATACATTTTACTGACTGCCTCAGATAACATTCAACAGGTAATTCCTAATAAAAATTCTTGGGAGGAGGAAAAGAAAAGTGTCTACCAGAAACCTAAACAGCAGCACTGTTTTAAAATCAAGGACAAGAGTAGGATGTCTGTTATCACTGCTGCTATTCATTGGTGTTGAGGAGGTCCTAACTGATGCACTGGGAAAAAATGGAGTCGTGGAAAGGAAGAACTAAGACGTATTTGCATATGAAATTACAGACAAACTAAAAGGCCCAAGAGAATCAACTAAAATTTTGTTGGAAGAAACATGAGAATTCAGCAAGATGGCTAGATATATATAAAATCAAGAGATCAACATGTAAACCTCAATGACTTTCCTATGTTCCATAAATAATTAATCAAAAGACGGAAGAATTATCCCATTTACAATTATCAATAAAAAGGCATAAAGTACCTAGGAATAAACTTAGCAAAGAATGGGTAAGACCTATGAGATGAAAACACTAAAGCTCTTCTGAAGGACATTAAGGAGAAACGAATACGTGATGTGAGACACTATTTTCCGAGAATAGTGTAAAGATGTCAGTTCCCTTCAAATTAACCTACAAATTCGGGGCAATCCCATTCAAATCCCAAGACAGTTTTTCAAACAAAAACTGGCCAGCTGACATTTGGTAGAGAAAATGTGCAAGCATAGCTACAAAATGGATGAAAAAGAAGATCACAGAGCAGACGTTAAAATACGTTCTTACAGAGCAACTGCAGTTAAGTATGTAGCGTGATACTGATACAGGAAAAGAAAACCAGGTTGATAGAATAGAGTCCAGATAACACTAGTATTTTGGATCCATGAAGAAAGAATGAACCATTCAATAAAAGATTTTAAAGTAACTGGATCTTTATGCAAGGGAAAAAAGTTAGATCCCCTACCTCGACCGTACCAAAACACCAGACAGATTCCATACAGATTAAAAATAAATAAATCACAACAAATATTATAAGAGTACAGAAGAAAATATCAGAGACTATTTTTATACCATGAGGCGAAAAGGCCTTGTTAACGAGGCCCATGTCCCATAAGCCATGAGGCAGATATGGTGACGGACTGTCCACACCCCCTGTTCATCGTAGTCCTTGCCCCCTTGATCCCCTGGATTGTTTGTCCTCTTCCTGTTGATTTATAAAACTCTCTTCATATGAAATATATTAATCCTTTCAAGGGCTTTCACTGAATTTCAATGTTTCAAATATTTGTCAGTGTTTTTATCGTGAAGGAGACGGAACAGTGGGATAGGAGCACAGGCTGACTGCAGGCACAGCTGGGTTCTGCTTTGGGTTTTGCCACAGGGGCCTTAAGCTGATCCCCTTCTATGTAGGAAAGAAGGATGGTGATATCATCCTCACAGGACTGTGGGGATTAAATCAGATGTCTGGTTTATTCCAAGCAGAAATCAGACAAGACGATCAAATCTATCAAATGTTTCTGCATGTGGTATCAGGTCACAAAGCTTTTTCTCACCACAAGATTATAAAAGTATTGATTCTGTTTTCTTCTAGCACTTTGATGGGTTCTTGTTTCTCTTTTTTTACATGTACTGAAATATGTTTTTTTAAGGTGAGAAATAGGGATCTGTTGTTATTTTCCTCCCAAATAATTAAGCAGTTGTTCTATTACCATTTATTTATTTTCTTCCACTGATTTGAATACTAAAAGGTAACATTTCAATGTTTATTTATTTATTTTTGAGAGCGACAGAGAGAGAGAGTAAGAGTGAGAGAGGGACAAAGAGAGAGAGACACACACACAGAATCCAGAGCAGGCTCCAGGTTCTGAGCTGTCAGCACAGAGCCCAACACAGGGCTCGAACTCCTGAACCATGAAATTATGACCTGAGCCAAAGTAGGACGCTTAACCAACTGAGCCACCCAGGCGCCTCTAAAAGGTAACATTTTAAAAGTCCTAGTCACCCACGGATCTGTCTATTGCTGGACTCTGTAGGCTACTTCACATAAATATTACGTTGCATTATTCCTCATTGTGAAATTGACACAATGCCTCATCTCTTCCTTTGAACATCATTATTGTCCACTACAGGAAAAAAACTGCATGGTCTCTGACCTCAAAAAGTGTATCATCTAAGTAGGGAGAGGAAATAATGAAACCACATAAAAAAATATAAACACAAGGTTAAACCACATAGGAATTTAAAACAGCAATAGGAGTTTATAGAACTTCCCAAAAGCAAAAGGCTGCAGGCCACCTCAAGATGCAGAGTACTGACTGGACAATGGCCAATGATTTCTCTTCCCAGAGGTCATGGTAAGTTGACCCCACGCTAGTTCCTAGGCTCTTAGGCTGAGAAATCAGACTCTGATCTCATCAAGAGAGAACGCACTTCTTTCTGCATGGAGGCAATATCACCTTACCACTGTCACAGGATTGATCAAAATCAGAATGTCAGGTCATGACTTGACAATAAGGAAAACATCCATTCCACCCATTCCACAGATAGGGCATCTGTGTCCACATGATTGGGACTCCTGTCTCCTGTGGAGACAGGCCTCTGTGGCACACTGAAGTATAATCAGAAGGCTATTTGGTGAGAAGAGAAGTGGAAGAAAAGTAATTAGCTGAATCCAGTGTTTCATGGAAAGGACGGAGGTAGCTAGATCCATCCATCTGCCCCGCGGGCACAGCCCGGCTGGTGGGCCTGACTCTCATCTGCTGCCTGAGGTGCCATCTCTACTCTTAGGCAAGGCTAGGTGGGCACTGCCCATGTTGGTCTCTTCCTCACCATTTCTATGCTTTTACTACTGACCAACCCTCCAGAAGACAGACATGTTTCTCCTTAGCAGTTAATACATCCAGTCAGGTTTTACTCAAGTCTGATAGACCAGGAAGCCTTACATATCTCTGCTCTGATCCATGACCCTGATATTTCTCTCTTGAGGAGCTGCCTTTTAACAAACTGTTTAGCATATTTTTGTTATCAGGGGAGGGGAATGCGTCACTGCAGACCCTAAGAAATGGTGACAATCTCACAGAAGGACTAGGTCCAGGAGTATTACAGTATTCGGGGAAGGCTTTGTGAAGAAAGATGAACTCGAGTTGGCTTTTGAAGGCTCACGGGACTTCCACCAGCAGAGTGAAATAAAGGAATTTCAAGTGGGCAAAGTCACCAACAAAAGTAGGAATGGGCATGGTCTGACTAGGGGATGGTGAGGGGCTGCTTTGGCTGAAATGGAGGGTTGCCATGACAGATGGCAATATAGATATAGATATAGATATAGATAGATAGATAGATATAGATATAGATATATAATAAGCATATGTATATTTGAATAAATATATTGAATATATATTCAATTCATACATAATTGAATAAAAGGTAAACAGGCAAGCTCCAGGAATAGGCAACTGTAATTATGACACGCTCTGAGTAGCCTGATGCAGGATTTTAGCTGCAGGGTTTTAACTGAACCTGTTTACACAATGCCTTGCGAAGTGGAGGAGAGAGCTGTAGGCACATCTAATTAATCAACAAGATGACACTTTTATCTCTAAGCCATGCCCTTTCTTCCAAGATGACTGATAGCTCCATGAAGGTGAAGACTATTTCTCTCTCATCATTTTAGCCAACGAGGAAAGAAATCAGTGGTAGTAGGAGGATGACTGGTGAGTGCATCGAATCGACATCATTTTTTTGAGTTGAAGAAATTTTACTATCATGTCAACTGTGGCCTTCTTAGACCTAATGTCTCAGAACAAGCTAATGGCTTGTTATCTTGGTTACAATCCACAGATGTCTCCCGGCAGTGGGGTTCCTTTTAAAATCCCTGGAATATACTTTGCAATAAAAGGACAAAGCATATCTCAGTCCTCCAGACTGAAGAGGGATATCACGTCGTGATAGGTGGGAAAGTGGCTTTGATTTTCAGTTTGTGGGTTCTGAATCTACTGTAAAGAAGGAATATAGTCTGGGAATCTGAATTAATTGTTGTCCTTACCTCAATGAGACAGAACACTATGATCAAAATCATCACTACTACAGTCACAGATATTGCCAAGATGAGTTTGTTGTTATAGCCATAGCCTGGAACTTCTTTTGTGAGCTAAAAAAAAGGGAAAGAACAATTTTTTTAGAAAACAGAGATAGGATGAAAGTTAACTATTCTTTAACGACTCTAAAACCCCATTCTTTCCGATGAATCGCTTATAGGTTCTTAAGGAATATACCAAATCTAATGTGATATGTAATCTTAATCATTAGCATTTTCTTCAAGACTTGATGTATCTTGTATGTTAGGTCCTCTTTTTGTCTCCTCTGGGAACAGCGGCACTGTTTCCTAAATGAGCAAAGTGGCAGATCACTGCCTTAGCCAAAATTATGTGGCCAAGACAAGACCCGGACTAGGAGCCCCCGGTCCTTGTGCTTGGGTCCATGTCCTAAACCACCTAAATGTCGAGACCCCACATTTGGGGATTTATCCTCACCTCCCTTGACTCCTGCCCTCTCTGTTCACTCTGGACTTCTGTGCTCTCATTGATATAATTCTCATTTTTCCATTGGTCCGTATCCCACTCTGCCTTGGACACCTTTACTTCTTGCTGCTCGCTGAGAAGCTTCATCAGGAGGCCTGTTCTGGAGATGAGCTTGGCACAGGCCAGCTGCACCTGGGTCTCAGAGCAGTCCATTTTCAAAGTCCGGATAACATGAGAAATGAGCCTTCTCACGTCATTGCTGGGGATGAGGGACTGTAGCTGCTGGTTTAACTGAATTTCAAACAGATCACCTGAGGACGAGAGCTTTGACACAGTGAAGCCTGTGGCTTTTGGGGGCAAGCCAGTGCCCGCATTGTGGTATTCCCGTTGTGTATCATTGGTTTGTTTAACGGTCGGCATAGAGTTGTCTGCAGTAACAGTAGAATTAGCAGTGGAAAGATTCTTACGGTCTGTGAATTCAGGGAGGGTTTGTTCTGGCACAGTAGTGTTTCCTGTAGAAATATTTTCTTCAGAAACATTTTGAGCAGTAGTGTTCTCTACAGTAGCGTTTTCTCTGTAAGTTCCTGAAGGAGCAAATAATTCTGGAAAAGGATTTTTCTGAGGACTCAGTTCTCCCGGAGATGAAAAATCCTCTCGTGAAGGGGAATTTATGAGGCTCCTGACTGCAGAGGATGGAGGCCTCTTTGCAAGCAGCTGTCTATTACTGAGTGAACTTTCCTTTCTGGACTTTCGATTCAGTTTGGCCTTGGGTGTTCTGTGGACCACACGGGAGCGACTTTTATGAAAGCGGTGTGTCTTTCTGGGGAGTGAGGCTGGTCTGAAAGCCTTCATATTTCTAACTCTAGCATTTGCATCTTCTAAAACAAAAATGGTGTACGTTAAGTCTTTTGATTCTTTTTTCACGTCAGGTGGGGATTTTGGAGCGGGGGTGGCAGAAGGCCTGCCCAAAGAGTATTGCTTCAGGAAAGAAGAGACCGCTGCCTTGTGCTCATCTACGAACGAAGGCTCTGTATTGAAGGAGCTTCCCACTAATTTGCTGGGCCTGTGCGCCACGGGAAGCTCCCCTGGGGATGGTCTCCTGAGCCTTCTTTCCTTGGGAGCGGGGGTGGCAGAAGGCCTGTCCAAAAAGTATTGCTTCATGAGAGAAGAGACCGCTGCCTTGTGCTCATCTATGAACGAAGGCTCTGTATTGAAGGAGCTTCCCACTGATTTGCTGGGCCTGTGCGCCACGGGAAGCTCCCCTGGGGATGGTCTCCTGAGCCTTCTTTCCTTGGGAGCGGGGGTGGCAGAAGGCCTGTCCAAAAAGTATTGCTTCATGAGAGAAGAGACCGCTGCCTTGTGCTCATCTATGAACGAAGGCTCTGTATTGAAGGAGCTTCCCACTGATTTGCTGGGCCTGTGCGCCACGGGAAGCTCCCCTGGGGATGGTCTCCTGAGCCTTCTTTCCTTGGGAGCGGGGGTGGCAGAAGGCCTGTCCAAAAAGTATTGCTTCATGAGAGAAGAGACCGCTGCCTTGTGCTCATCTATGAACGAAGGCTCTGTATTGAAGGAGCTTCCCACTGATTTGCTGGGCCTGTGCGCCACGGGAAGCTCCCCTGGGGATGGTCTCCTGAGCCTTCTTTCCTTGGGAGCGGGGGTGGCAGAAGGCCTGTCCAAAAAGTATTGCTTCATGAGAGAAGAGACCGCTGCCTTGTGCTCATCTATGAACGAAGGCTCTGTATTGAAGGAGCTTCCCACTGATTTGCTGGGCCTGTGCGCCACGGGAAGCTCCCCTGGGGATGGTCTCCTGAGCCTTCTTTCCTTGGGAGCGGGGGTGGCAGAAGGCCTGTCCAAAAAGTATTGCTTCATGAGAGAAGAGACCGCTGCCTTGTGCTCATCTATGAACGAAGGCTCTGTATTGAAGGAGCTTCCCACTGATTTGCTGGGCCTGTGCGCCACGGGAAGCTCCCCTGGGGATGGTCTCCTGAGCCTTCTTTCCTTGGGAGCGGGGGTGGCAGAAGGCCTGTCCAAAAAGTATTGCTTCATGAGAGAAGAGACCGCTGCCTTGTGCTCATCTATGAACGAAGGCTCTGTATTGAAGGAGCTTCCCACTGATTTGCTGGGCCTGTGCGCCACGGGAAGCTCCCCTGGGGATGGTCTCCTGAGCCTTCTTTCCTTGGGAGCGGGGGTGGCAGAAGGCCTGTCCAAAAAGTATTGCTTCATGAGAGAAGAGACCGCTGCCTTGTGCTCATCTATGAACGAAGGCTCTGTATTGAAGGAGCTTCCCACTGATTTGCTGGGCCTGTGCGCCACGGGAAGCTCCCCTGGGGATGGTCTCCTGAGCCTTCTTTCCTTGGGAGCGGGGGTGGCAGAAGGCCTGTCCAAAAAGTATTGCTTCATGAGAGAAGAGACCGCTGCCTTGTGCTCATCTATGAACGAAGGCTCTGTATTGAAGGAGCTTCCCACTGATTTGCTGGGCCTGTGCGCCACGGGAAGCTCCCCTGGGGATGGTCTCCTGAGCCTTCTTTCCTTGGGAGCGGGGGTGGCAGAAGGCCTGTCCAAAAAGTATTGCTTCATGAGAGAAGAGACCGCTGCCTTGTGCTCATCTATGAACGAAGGCTCTGTATTGAAGGAGCTTCCCACTGATTTGCTGGGCCTGTGCGCCACGGGAAGCTCCCCTGGGGATGGTCTCCTGAGCCTTCTTTCCTTGGGAGCGGGGGTGGCAGAAGGCCTGTCCAAAAAGTATTGCTTCATGAGAGAAGAGACCGCTGCCTTGTGCTCATCTATGAACGAAGGCTCTGTATTGAAGGAGCTTCCCACTGATTTGCTGGGCCTGTGCGCCACGGGAAGCTCCCCTGGGGATGGTCTCCTGAGCCTTCTTTCCTTGGGAGCGGGGGTGGCAGAAGGCCTGTCCAAAAAGTATTGCTTCATGAGAGAAGAGACCGCTGCCTTGTGCTCATCTATGAACGAAGGCTCTGTATTGAAGGAGCTTCCCACTGATTTGCTGGGCCTGTGCACCACGTGAAGCTCCCCTGGGGATGGTGTCCTGAGCCTTCTTTCCTTGGCCATGTTCTCCACAGATGGCTGGGCGCTCTGTTTCCTCTGGATGTTCTGACGTCTCAGTTCTTTTAAGTGCCTTTTCCGTATGCCCTTTGGGCCCTTGATGACCTTTTTCACTCTCAGGAACTTTTTCCCCACACTCTCAACCTCGTCTAGGCTCTTCTCCTGCGGTTGGGCAGTTTCCAATTTCTTTGGAAAGATTTGACGTTTAAACTTGGGACCTAAAAGGCTGGAATGTATAAGCATGGCCATTTTTTCTTTCTTTTTCACGTCATCAATTTTTTCCTGAATTTCTGCATCTAACAAATTTTCCAGAAAGTAGAGTTTTCTCAGTTTATTCTTGTAAGTTGAATTGTTGGATCCAGGTTTAAGAGAAGGGTCCCCTGTGTCGTTCATCGAGTGACCCACGGGCTTGTCTCCCTCTTGCACATTTGAAAACAGAAGTTTAATGAACGGTAACAGCGTCGATTCTACGTCTTCTAGATTGCCCTCCGAGAAATAAGGCAATATGTAATTCAGTGCACTAATGACATCACTTTCGTCATTGAAGTCTAGCTGCTCATTCATAAAGGCTGACAAACTGACACGATCTATGTCTGAGGACGCCTTCTCTGGCTCAATAGTCAGCTCCGTGCTGGCGCTCTTCTTTCGAGCTGTCAATACCTTCATGAATGATCCTTCTGCCTTCCTTAGGTATACTTCCTGATCTGTCGAAGAAGAAGAAGAGATGAGTTTTGATAATGAAAGACTGACAGCACAGCTCTTTGTCAATGCACAGTCATACGTCCCAGTCAAGCAAATTAAGAATCAGCAAATACTCGAGCGCCATTTAGAGAGGAGACGAACTCAAACTTGGACCCACGATTGGCAACAACAAAAGGACAAAAAGATGTGTTTTGAAAAAGTAGCTATTTCCTCAGAACATTCCACAGTGTGAATAAGTATATTTAGAGTTATTCCATTGGTCCCTAAGGGCCGATTGCCCAGGCCTCAAGAAAAGCCAAGGCCGGAAGATACTCGGCTAAACTGTGTGCAGCTCTAGTGCGACTCCTGGCATTCACATACCCCACCCTGTCCTGCTTCGGGGGCAGAGGGAGCGCGAGTCTTCCTCCTTCTACGTCTTCAGTGGGCTTGAGTTCTTGCTACCATCACATATGCCCGGGACAACACCCGTCACCAGCAGGTCCTCATCTGGACACGCCCTCTCCGCCCACCCACCAATTCCTTCGCTTGGTCCCTGCTCCCATATATCGCACCTCCCGTAACATAAGCTCTAGACAGAAAAAACTAAACACAAGACCCGCTAAGTCCACCCTGGTTCTTTGCTTAAATTTGGGCAGAGATGTGGGGTATAGGTTAAGAGATTTTCCAGGTATGAGAGAGATGCCACTGTGGGGCGTTCAAAAAAAATCAACGGAATGATACTTGAGGTTTTAAAATGCAGAAGGGATAAAGAAACTTTGGTCAAATGCCTACTTTGCTTTCATTTCCTTTCATTTCCAGATTTCTAGCTTTACTGAGAGAACCATCCAGAGCTTCCAACTACATGAAGGTCAAGCGTACAGCTTGTGTACACTGAACAGCACTGTGCAGCTGGGTTTTTCCAGAAGAATTAAAAGTATTTTTAGTGGTGCTGGTGAGAGTCGGAGGAGGAGGTGATAAAGGTCACGAGAGAGGAGGAGCAGCGGGCTGGCGGAGCGCCCAAAACGGGAGAGGAGACTCGAGTGCTAGGCTAAGGCACCTCTGATCTCATTTTTCCTCGCCTGTCAAAGGAGATAAAAAAAAAAAAATGCCTATTCTGCCCACCTCTAAGGGAGACGGGAGTAAGATAATTGGTAAAACATTGTTTTGGAAAATAAGCAACACCACTTATAGAAGTAGCAAAGTGTAATTTATGCTGTGCCCTAGACCATTGACAGGGACCCATATTCAAGCTATCCAGGTGCAAAAGCACATTTTGGAAGTCACCAAGTTAGTGCCAATAAAACCTAAGAACAGAAAAATACCTAAAAGCACCCGTGTTTTGGATAGAAAAGCTTAAGATTCAGAACAAGAGTTGGACAGCCCAAGGATAGAAGAGCCCTCTCATCCGTTAGAACGGTTGGGTAGCAGCTTCTGGTTAGGGCACAGAAACACAGAGGCTCCAAATAAAACTTTTTCAGAAATCAGCATCACTTGTACTCTTACACACTTATAAAAACAACAAAATAAACAAAAAGGTATCTCCACCTGTCCTATAAGACAAAGGGCACCTGAGACCTAACGCACGTAAAATCAGCTTATAAGCTGTGACGCACTATGTGAACAGGTTTTCATTTGGGGGTAGTTGACTTAATAATGTAACTGAGAATCTGACTTTTAACAAAGGAATAGTTCTTAGAAATTTAGGGATCTGAACTCTGAATGAGTAAAAATAATGCAATGACATCATTAGTTTAAAAATTTACCATTGTTAGGGTGCCTGGGTGGCCCAGTCAGTTAAGCATCCCTTTGGCTCAGGTCATGCTATCACAGTTCAGCCCCGCATGGGGCTTGCTGCTGTCAGTGTAGAGCCTGCTTCGGATTCTCTGTCCCCCTCACTCACTCTCTGCCCCCTCCCAGCTCACGCACGTGAATGCTCTCTCTCTCAAAAATGAATAAACATTAAAAAAAATTATCATTGTTGATTAAAAATAAAAGTTAAACCACAAATAAAATAAAAATTTACAAATTTATCATCAGGCAATTAGGACTTACCACAACGTGTGCCATTTGTCAGACATGCACTGTCACAATGTAGCTTGACGGTCTTACAGACAACCTCAATAGTATTTTTAAATTGGCAGAGACAGCAGGCCATACGGCTAGGTAAAATCCTATAAATGGAAACACAGACAATTAAATTAGTGGTAAAGGAGTTACTCGAGTAGGTAGAAGAGGCGGGCCAAAGTCATCACAGGGCTGTGCAAAAAGGAATTCTTGAGGCACATGGCCTGGATGGTTGGGTAGGGACCAGTTGGCCAACTGCTGCTCTTGAATATTATAAATACACAGATAGAAGGACAGACGTGCCCAACGGAAAGGTAAGGATGACATGGGGTATGGTACCCTTAGAATGAGATAGAGATTAGAACTGGGTGACACTGATCAGTAGTTTAATACACAGGTAACTCCTTCCAAGCCAAAAGTCTCACTTCGGGTTGAGAGCACACAGAAAGAGGGTAGACTTCTAAGAGTTTGAATAAATCTGAAATATGGCCCATACTGAGGATAAAAAGCAATCAACTTTGGCTCAGGTCATAATCTCGTGGTTCATGGGTTTGAGCCCCACATCAGGCTCTGTGCTGAGAGCTCGGAGCCTGGAACCTGCTTCAGATTTAACTTCCTCTCTCTCTACCCCTTCCCTGATCACTCTCTGTGTCTTAAAAATAAATAAATGTTAATTTTTTTTTTTAAAAAGCAATCAATCAAAAACTAATCCATCATCTACACAAATGCTACAATTAGCAGACAAGGACATTTAAAAAAGTTACTATAACAGTATTTCATATATGGAAAAAACCCCATGCCTCTACTTAACTCAATGAATTGTGCAACAACTTCAAGTGGCCTAATATATGTATACTTAGAGTCCACGAAGGAGAGGAGATATAAAAAAAATTTGAAAACCTAATAGCCCCCACATTTCCAAATAAGTAAACCCTATAAACTCACAAATCCAGGAAGGTCAATGAAATCTGAGCACAACATGGATTAAACTACATGTTTAGTTTAATCCATTAAACACGGATAAAACTACACCACGGCACATGATAATCAAACTGGTCAAAGCCAGCGATAAAGAGCAAATCTTAAAAGCAGCCAAAGGAACAAAACCACACATGACACACAGAGCAACAAAGATATAACAATGACAACATATTTCTTGTTGGAAATAATGTAAGCCAGAACTCGGTGGGGCAACATCTTTCAGGCAGTGAAAAGGAGAGGGGGACCAAATAGCCATCAAGCTAGAATTCTATACCCAAATCTTTCAAAAATAAAAGCAAGATAGACTATCTGAGACATACAAGAGCTGGAAGAATTCATCATTAGCAGGCTTACACTGTAGAAATGCCAAAGGAAGTATTTTTTTAAATGTTTATTTGAGAGACAGAGAGAGAGGGCACGTGCAGTATGCGTGTGCAAGGGGGAAAGAGCACTGAGGAGACAGAGAATCCCAAGCAAAGCCCAACGCGGGACTTGAGCTCACAAACTGTGAGATTATGACCTGAGCCAAAATCAAGAGTTGGATGCTTAACTGACTGAGCCACCCAGGTGCCCCTAAAGAAAGTATTTTTAAGCAGAAGGAAAACGATAGCAGACGGAAATGTGGATCCACACAAAGGAATGAAGAACATTAGAACTGGTAACTATATAGGTTACGATTTCACTTCACTATATGTATGTATATCATTTCACTATATGATTTCACTTATATGTAGAATCTCAGAAAAAAACAAACAAACAAGGGGTGCCTGGATGGGCTAAGTCGATGAAGCATCCTACTCTTGATTTCGGCTCAGGATCTCAGGGTCGTGAGATCGAGCCCTGTGTCAGGCTCCACGCTCAGCATGGATTAGATTAAGATTCTCTTAAGATATTCTCTCTCTCTCTCTCTCTCTCTCTCTCTCCTCTGCCCCTCTCCCCAACTTGTACACTCTGTCTCTAAAATTAAAAAAAAAAACAAACACCAAAAACCATAAGATACCTAGGAATAAACCTAATCAAAGAGGTAAAAGATCTGTATGCTGAAAACAATAGAACGCTTATGAAAATAAATTGAAGAAGACAGAAAGAAATGGAAAAACATCCCATGCTCAAGGATTGGAAGAACAAATATTGTTAAAATGTCTATACTACTCAAAGCAAACTACACATTCAATTCAATCCCTATCAAACACCAGTATTTTTCACAGAGCGAGAACAAACAATTCTAAAAGTTGTATGGAACAAGAAAAGACCCCGAATTATAATGTTGGGAAAAAACAAACAAACAAAGCTGGAGGCATCATGATTCTGGACTTCAAACTGTATTACAAAGCTGGAATCATCAAGACAGTGTGGTACTGCACAAAAACAGACACATAGATCAATAGAATAGAATAGAGAACCGAGAAATGGAGCCACAAATATATGGTCAACTAATCTTCGATAAAGCAGAATATCCAGTGGAAAAAAGATAGTCTTCGCAATAAATGGTGTTGGGAAAACTGGACCGTAACATGCAGAAGAATGAAACTAAACCACTTTTTTACACCATACACAAAAATAAATTCAAAATGGATGAAAGACCTAAATGTGAGACGGGAAACCATCAAAATCCTAGAGGAGAACACAGGCAGAAACCTCTTTGATCTCAGCTAAAGCAACTTCTTACTAGAGACACGTCTCCAGAGGCAAGGGAAACAAAAGTACAAATGAACTACTGAGGAGTGCCTGGGTGGCTTAGCGGGTTGAATGCCTGACTCTTGGTGTTGGCTCAGGTCGTGATCTCAGGGTCGTGGATTGAACCCCGCATCAGGATTCTCTCTCCACTTGAGATTCTCTCTCTCCCTCTCTCTCTGCTCCCCCCCATGTATACATGTATGTGTGTGTCCATGTTCTTAATTAATTAATTAATTAATTAATAGGGGCACCTGGGTGGCTCAGTTGGTTAAGTATCTGACTTGGCTCAGATCATGATCTTACAGTTCGTGAGTCTGAGCCCCGTGTCAGGCTCTGTGCTGACAGCTTGGAGCCTGGAGCCTGTTTCAGATGCTGTGTCTCCCTCTCTCTCTCTCTGCCCCTCCCCTGCTTGCACTCTGTCTCTCTCTCTCAAAAATAAACGTAAACAAACAAACAAACAAACATTTTTTTAAATGAATTATTGGGACCTCATCAAGATAAAAACCTTCTGGGGCACCTGGGTGTCTCAGTCGGTTAAGCTTCTGACTTCAGCTCAGGTCATAATCTCACGGTTTGTGAGTTCGAGTTCCGCATCGACTCTCTGTTGACAGTGCGGAGCCTGCTCAGATCCTCTGTGTCCCTCACTCTCTGCCCCTACCCCACTCTTGTGCTCTCTCTCTCAAAAACAAACATCCATGAAAAAAAGATAAAAAGCTGAACAGCAAAGGAAACAATCAACAAAATTAAAAGGCAACTGATGAAATGGGAGAACATATTTGCAAATGACATAATCTGATAAAGGGCTAGTATCCAAAATATATAAAGGACTCAACACCCAAAAAATCAAATACATAATCCAGTTAAGAAAAGGGCAGAAGACATGAATAGACAGTTTTTCAAAGAAGACATCCGGAAGGCTAACAGACACATGAAAAGATGCTCAATATCACTCATCATCAAGGAAATACAAATCAAAATCACAATGAGATACCACCTCACATGTGTCAGAATGGCTAAAATTAATAACTCAGGAAACAACAGATGTGGAGAAAGGGGAACCCTTCTGCACTGCTGGTGGGAATGCAAACTGCTGTAGCCACTCTGGAAAACAGTATGGAGGTTTTTAAAAAGTTAAGAATAGAACTACCCTACAACCCAGCAATTGTACTACTAGGCATTTAACCAAAGGATACAAAAATGCTGATTTGAAGGGGCATGTGCACCCAATGTTTATAGCAGCACTATCAACAATAGCCAAAGTATGGAAAGAGCCCAAATGTCCATTGATGGATGAATGGATGAAAGATGCGGTATATATATACAATGGAGTATTACTTGGCAATCAAAAAGAATGAAATCTTGCCGTTTGCAACTACATGGATGGAACTGGAGGGTATTACGCTAAGTGAAATTAGTCAGTGAAAGACAAAAATCCTATCACTTCACTCATATGAGGACTTTAAGAGACAAAACAGATGAACATAGGGAAGGGAAACAAAAATAATGTAAGAACAGGGAGGGGGACAAAACAGAAGAGCCTCGTAAATATGGAAAACAAACTGAGGGTTACTGGAGGGGTTGTGGGAGGGGGGATGGGCTAAATGGGTAAGGGGCACTAAGGACTCTACTCCTGAAATCATTGTTGCACTATATGCTAACTAATTTGGATGCAAATTTTAAAAAATAAAAAATAAAACAAGGTAAAAAATAAACAAAAAATAAACAAAAAACCAAATGAATGAATAAACAACAACAAAAAAGAGAAAACACTTGTAAATATGGAGAACAAACTGGGGATATGGACAAAATGAGTGAAAAGGGTTAAGAGGTACCAACTTGCAGTTATAAAATAAATAAGTCACCAGATGAAAAGTACAGCATAGGGAATATAGTCAATAATACTGTAATATACTTATTGTGGTGAGCATTTCATAATGTATATAATTGATCACTGTGTTGTGAGCATTTCATAATGTATATAAAAGATCACTGTGTTGTACACCTGAAACTAATTTAATATTACATGATCTATATATACTTCAATAAAAGAGATAATTGAGGGGCACCCAGGTGGCTCAGTCAGTTAAGCATCTGACTTCAGCTCAGGTCATGATCTCATAGTCTGTGATTTCAGGCCCCACATCAGGCTCTGTGTCTACAGCTCAGAGCCTGGAGCCTGCTTCAGATTCTGTGTCTCCCTCTCTCTCTGCCCCTCCCCCACTTGCACTCTGTCTCTCTCAAAAATACAAAAATAAAAAAAGATAACTGACTATTTAAACAAAAAAAATAATATGGTGTGCTAAAAGTAAAATGTATGAAAACAATAGCACAAAGGTCAGGAGGGGAACAATGGAAGTACACTATTTACTGTAAGGTTCTTATACTATTCATGAAATCATATAATATCATTTGAAGATAGACTGTGATAAGTTAAACATGAACACTACAAACCATTAAACAGCTACTAAAATAACAAAACCTGAGTTGTAACTATTTATCCCCCCACCAAAAAATAATAAAACGTACTAAATCAACCCAAGAGCAGGAAGAAGAAGAAAAAGAAAAAGAAAAGAAACAAAGAACAGATGGGATACATAGAAAAGAGTAGACAGTAGCTTTAAATGTAAGCATATAAATAATTACATTAAATATAAATGGTATAATCACCTAATTAAAAGATAGAGTTGTCATACTGGATAAAAAAGCAAAAGCCAACTATATGCTGTCTATAAGATTCATCTTCAGTACAAAGATATAAGTAGGTTAAAAATATGGAAGAAATTATGCTTTGCTAACACTAATCAAACGAAACCTTGAGTGGCTATATTTACTATAGGACAAAGTCAATTTCAAAGCAAAGATATTACCAGGGATAAATGAGGTTATTCCATTGTGATAGAAATGTCAACTATTAGAAAAGACATAACTTAAAAATTTATGTATCTGATAATAGAACTTCCAAATATATTAAGGAGAATAGGAAAGAGAGACACATAAGCACTCAATTATAGTTGGAGATTTCAATATCCCTCTCTCAATAATTGACAGAAAAAATATATAGAAAATGAGTAATGATACATCAGACTTGAAAAATACTACCAACCTACTTGACCTAGTTGACATTTATAGAATACTCCACACCAAATCAGCAGACTACATATTTTCTTTCAAGTGGACACATAATATTTATCAAAATAGGCCATATTCTCATCTATTACCAGAATTCATTGGCTATAAAACAAGCCTCAATAAATTTAAAAGGATTTCAGTCATCCAACATATTGTTCTGTGACCACAATGGAATTAAATAACAAATTAACAGATCTGTAAAATCTCCAAATATTTAGAAACTAACCAACACACTCCTAAGTAACCCTATTGGTCAAATAAGTCAAAATGGATATTAGAAACTATTTTGTACCAACTGAAACTGAAAACACAACATGTCAACATGTGGGATGTTGCTCATATAGTATTCATCTTCCCCAGTGTCCACTTTTAAGAAACTAGAAAAAGAAAAGGAAATTCATCACTGAGTAAGGAGAGAAAATGGAATGATAAAGATCAAAGCAGAAATTTTTGAAAAGGAAAACAAAAATAGAGAAGTCAGTGTAATGAAAAGGCACTTTTTAGAGAAGATAAGTAAAACTGATAAACTTCTGGCCAGATTTATCAAGAAAAGACAAGAGAAGACACAAATTATCAATATCAAAAATGAGAGGAATGACATCACTACAATTCTACAGATACTAAAAGGATAATAAGGGATTATTATAAAATACTTTATGTCAATAACTTCAAGATGAAATAGATTCCCTGAAAGACATGAACTACTCAAAAAAATAAAGTATGTAATTTAAGTAGCACTATTACAAAAATAAAATCTGTAGTTTAACACTTTCTCACAAAGAAAGCTTCAAGCCCACATGGCTTCACTGGTGAATTCTAGCAAACATTTAAGGAAAAAATAATGCCAATTCTGCACACACTGTACTAGAGAATTGAAGAGAGGGGAATACTTCCCAACTCAATTTTAAGGCCAACATTCACCTTATGAAAAATAGATAAAGACATTAGAAGAAAGGATAGATAGAAGATCTCATATACTGCTGGCTGGAATGCAAAATGGTACATCCACTTTAGAAAACAGGTAAGCAGTTTCTTAAAAAGTTAAATATACACTCAGCATATGATGTAGCAATCCTGCCATTAGGTATTTTACCACCTGCCCCCCTCCCCCAATGAAAACATATGCTCACACGAAGACCTGCATGTAAGCGTTTTAAGCAACTTTATTCATAAAGGCCAAAAAGCTAGAAACAACTCAAATGCCCATTAACTGATGAATGCATAAACAAACTGGTATATCCTCACAACTGCAATACTACTCGGCAATAAAAAGGAAATGAACTACTGACGTGTGCAAAAACATGGATGAGTCTCTGGGGTGCCTGGGTGGCTCAGTCAGATAAGTGACCGACTTTGGCTCAGGCCATGATCTCATGTTCCGCAGGTTCATGCCCTGTATTGGGCTCTGTGCTGACAGAGCCTGGAGCCTGCTTCGGGTTCTGTGTCTCTCTCTCTCTCTCTCTGCCCCTCTCCTGCTTATGCTCTCTGTTTCTCAAAAATAAATAAACGTTAAAAAAGTTAAAAAAAAAACAAACATGGATGAATCTCAAAAGGATTATGCTGAAAGGAACCAATCACAGAAGACTGCATACTGTATGATTTCATTTATTTATTTTTTTTAATGTTCATTTATTTTTGAGAGAGAGAGAGAGATGGAGTGCAAATGGGGAAGGGGTAGAGAGACAGGGAGACACAGAATCCGAAGCAGGCTCCAGGCTCTGAGCTGTCAGGACAGAGTCCGATGCAGGGCTTGAACTCACAGACCGCGAGATCATGACCTGAGCTGAAGTCGGACGCTTAACTGCCTGAGCCACCCAGGTGCCCCTGGTATGATTTCATTTATAAGACACTGTGGAAAAGGCAAAACTATAGGGACAAAAATTAGGTTGGTGGTTGCCAGGGCTGGTGGTGAGAAAAGGGGATTGGCTGCAAAGGCACATAGGGGCCTTTTGGGGTGACAGAAATGTTCTACGTCTCAAATGTGGTGGTGGTTACATAACTACACGTTTGTCAAAACTCATCAAACTGTATGCTTAAAAAGAGTAAATTTTATACCTCAATAAATCTGACTTAAGAAAACAATAAAACAAATCTAAGTAAACAACTAAGTGAAAATACACATAAGAAAAATCAACTTACAGTGTTTCCAATTCAACGGTCATCATGAGGATGCTCTCAACTGTTGTAAGTGACACCTGTGTTGATCCCATGTCTCTGAAGGAGAAAGCCCAAACATGCGTGATTTGAACCCAAGGATAAAAATTCTGTACCTAAAAAGATACTTAGCAACATGTGATTACTTCAATTCTGGCTTCTTTGTCAAGTCAGCTCAAGAGTTTTCTTGCTATGGACAATAATTTCAGAAAGCTCCCAATGAAGACATTTTATGTGCATCATCAAATTAATCACCTTGGTGCTCAACAGTACAATCCTTTTTACTCTTATCCTCGTTTTCATTCTCAATTGCATCCACCTCTCTTGATTAGTCTTTTTTTCTTTTAATATACACCTTACTCCACTTTCCACTTTGAGATAAATGGTATTTCTACCTACATCTACAAGTCCCATGTCTGTTATGTGTTCTTCAATACTACTCCTTCCTCTGCAGGCTATCTTGCCCATATACGTTTTTTCTTTGCTAATAATGCTTATTTCAATAACCCAGTTAAAATTTCAAATTACGACTTTTTAACCAAAACGCAAAATACTTAATCTTTTGATGACAACAAAAAAGATCAGAAATCATCTCATGAGCCATGAGATTGTTGCAATACTTACAAATATTTTAATGCTGGCAACTTAAAAAGATAGGAATCTTCAACAGTTGACAGAGGGTTACGACTGATAATTCTGAAAAATGCAATGGAATTAAAATTATCTGCATTTCCAGTAATGACTACCATGAAAGTTTATGTTCATTTTGGGGGTATGGAACTGGAAGGTGAAAACTAATCATTTTCTGCCTTTGCCTATAAATCACCCTTAGATTCTGTAAAGCACTCTTCCTTTGGGAACTACCCAGCTCTCTGGACGATAAAGTGGAGAACAGAAAGAGGAAAAAAAAAATTTTTTTTTTTACGTGGACAGCAAAGCAAAGATATGCCAAAGAACTTTTTGGGCTGAAAATCCTAGAAGTGACTATGCTGGTAGGAAGCCCAGGCTCTGTAGGAAATACTGTTTCTAGTGTCCTCTGTAATTCTAGGTGCTTTTCCTTTATCTCTAGAAATGTAAAAAATTCCACAGTTTAAAACACCCGGTTAAAGACAAAAATAGGACCAATTCCTCAGTTTGGGGGCCAAAGACAAAGGGATTAATCTAAGAGGAAATGGTGAAAGCTATACCCCCACCATGTGTATTCTCCTATGACAGCCTTTGTTAGGTGGCATATGATCCCGTTTCCTTATCCATCTCCTGGACTGCCAGCTCCTTGAGGGCAGGGACCATACTCTATTGTCATTTTTGTCCCTGTGCCTGACAGAGTGCTTGTTATTTACTAGTTATTTAGTGAAGGCTTGTTGAATAAATAACTTTTTGTCACTGCTTGACACAAGTTTTTATTCCAAAGTGCCGAGTAGATTTTCTTCTCAGTTCTTTACAGCAAAAATAAAGTGAAGGAAACAGGAAGAAAGAAAAGAAAATCTGCCTTTAGGTTGACTCTGCTCAAGAATCATCACTGTACTTTTGCAAAATTATAAGGATAATCATCACAACCAATACTATTGAGCCATAGGGCATCTGTGATCAGCATTTCACATTTAAACCTCACAATAACCTTATGTGATAGATACATCATTACCCCATTTTACAAGTGAGGAAACTGAAGTACAGAGAGGTTGTATAATTTGTCCCAGTTTGTCAAGCCAGTCAAGAAGCAGAGCTGGAATCTGAACTCAGTTCTGACTCCAAAGCCTGTATTTAACTTGTATGAAAAAAAAAGGGGGTTTAAAATAGCCGTTACCTTAAACTTAACTTTGAGAGCATTAAATATAGAAACACTTTGCTGAACTTCATCTCTCCATCTGGGAGAGCTTCTCTAAGAATTACATTTTCTATTTTTATTCCTTTCCTCTAATCATCTCCCATGATTAAGTATTTAATTAGCCTGTGATCATTGAGACTTTAGAGATTTCATTTTTTATTTTTGTATTCTATTTTTTGAGAGAGAGAGTACAAGAGTATGAGTGAAGGAGAGGCAGAGGAAGAGAGAGAGAGAGAATCCCAAGCAGGCTCCATGCCCAGTGCAGAGCCTGACATGGGGCTTGATCCCATGACCGCAAGATCATGACCTGAGCCGAAATCAAGAGTCAGGCAGTTAACTGAGCCACCCAGGTGCCCTGAGACTTTAGACATTTTAAAGCCCTGTTACAGGTGAATCAGTGAAAATGAGAAAGGAAGGACGTCTGAAAATTCATCCTTCCGTAAAAGCAACAACAACAACAAAAAACTAGCAAAAATGGTCAAAATCAACTTTCTCAGAACTTTGGAAATTTTAACCAATGGGCTTGCAGCAACCCGGAGAGCATTTATTAAAGAAAAAATTACTAATTTCTATGAGAACAGTGAGCTCTGTTGTTTTAACTTGTCCTCAACCTCTGCTCTCCATCGTGATGGTAGCCTTAAAAATTGCCCACATCCCAGGGGAACAGAATGGAGCTCAAGTTCCTTAAAGCCTCATTCCCAAGGAACAAACTGTCATTGTTTTACCTGTCTAGTGGGGTCCCTAAAAAACTTCACTTGAAAGCCTTGCCCTTGACCTCACTGAGAACTGCACAGTGCTAAAATAGCCTCTTCCCAAGGGGCATTTTTTGAAAACAATTATAGATAAATGTTTTAATCTGGCAGCTATGTGAGGCAATTGATAACAAGACAAAAAATAGCCTAAACAAAAAGCCTAAAAGGAAAAAGCTGAGAAATGAGATGTCCATAGGGACTTTGAAATGCTCCAACATCTTCCTGGGTAACTAGAAGACCACAAGACATATTCCTGGGAATGTAGAAAAAAAACCTTAGCACTAATAAATGAGTTCAGCAAGGTTACAGGACACAAGATCAATATGTAAAAATTAGCTTTATTTCTATACATCAGCAATGACTATTCCAAAAATAAAATTAGAAAAACAATTCCATGTATAACAGTACTCAAAAGAACAAAATACTTAGGAAAACATTTAACCAAAGAAGTGCAAGAATCACACTAAAAACCACAAAACGTTGTTGAAAGAAATTAAAGAAGATTGAAATAAGTGTAAAGATATGCCATGTTCACGGATCAGAAGAAAATATTGTTAAAATGGCACTATACCCCAAATTGAACTGTGGTTTCAGTATAATCCCTATCCAAACCCCAACTGACTTCTTTCCAAAAATTGGCAAGCTAATTCTAAAATCTGTATGTCAATTCAAGGGACCGAGAATAGCCAAAATGATCTTTTTAAAAAAAAAAAAAAAGTTTATCTATTCATTTTGAGAGACAGCGAGCATACACACCCGTGCAGAAGAGCAAACATGAGCGAGTGTGAGTGGGGAAAAGTGTGAGCAGGGGAGGGGCAGAGGGAGAAGGAGAGGGAGCATCCCAAGCAGGCTCCATGCTGTCAGTGCAGATTGCAACACGGGGTTCCATCTCACAAACCATGAGGTCATGACCTGAGCTGAAATCAAGAGCCGGCCACTTAACCAACTGAGCTACCCGGGTGCTCCAAAACGATTTTGACACAGAACAACAAAATGGGAAGACTCACACGCCCTGGTTTCAAAACCTACTTCAAAACTACAGTAATCACGGTGTGGTACTGGCAAAAGAACAGACATGTAAGTTGATGGAACAGAACTGACAGTCCAGGAACAAATCCTCACATTTATGGCCCACTGATTTTCAACAAGGGTGCCAACACCATTCAACGTGGGAAGACTAGTCTTTTCAAATGATGCTGGGACAACCGTATATCCCCATACCAAATAATGTAGTTGGATTCCTACACTTCACACCATATATAAATATTAACTCAAAATGAGTCAAAGACCTAGAAGGAAGAGCTCAAGCTATAAAACTCTCAGGAGAGAAATCTTTATGACCTTGGATTTAGGCGACGGTTTCTTAGACATGACACAAAAAGCACAACAAACCAAAGGAAAAATAGATAAACTGGACTTTATTTAAAAATAAAAAAACAACCCAAAACTATCATATGTCTGATACAAGTCTAGTATCCAGAACATCCAGAATATATAAAGAACTCTTAAAACTCAGTGAAAAGACAAATAATCAAATGTTTAAATGGGTAAAGGATTTGAAGAGACATTTCGCCAAAGAAAATACATGAATGGCCAATAAGCACATGAAAAGATGCTCAATGTCTTAGGTCATTAGGGAAATATAAATCAAAGCTACAATGAGATACTACTCTACACTCACTAAGATGGCTATGATCGAACAGAGAGACAATGATAAGTGGTAGCAAGATTTGGGGAAACCAGAATCTTCATACATTGGTGGGAATGTAAAATGGTGTAGTCACTGTGGAAAACAGTTCGGCAGTTCCTCAAAAGGGTTAAATATAGAGTTACTACATGACCCAGCAATTCCACTCTTAGGTATGTACCCAAGAGAATTAAAAACATATGACCACACAAAAACTTGTACATGAATACTCATAGCAGCATTATTCACAATAGCCAAAAAGTCAAAATAATCCAAATGTCCAATAACTCACGAATGGATGAACAAAATGTGACTGGAGCACCTGGGTGGCTCAGTCGGTTAAGCATCTGACTTTGGCTCAGGTCGTCATCTCACAGTTCATGAGTTCGAGCTCTACATCAGGCTCTGTGGTTTTGGATCCTCTGTCCCCCTCTCTCTCTGCCCCTTCCCCGCTTGTGTGTGCGCTCTCTTTCAAAAATAAATAAACATTAAAAAAAGGAATGAAGTACTGAAACATGCTACAACCGGATAAATCTTGAAGCCAACAAGCCACGTGAGAGAAACTAGACACACATTTCTATGAAATGTCCAGAATAGGCAAATCCATAGGGGCAGAAGGTAAATTAGTTGTTGCCAGGGGCCTGGGAGGAGGGGGGAATGGGGAGTAAAGGCTGATGGGTATGGTATTTCTTTCGAGGGGGGCGATGACAATGTTCTGGAATTAGCAGTGATTATTGTCTATCAAAGTATACCATTGGACTATATACTTTATAATGTTGCATATTCTATTATGCGGACTATATCTCAATTTGAAGAAAAAAAAAAAAGAACCATGTTGTGATAAATAGAGAACCAGTTGCCAGAAGATCAAACATGTTAGTAGGTGGAGAAAAGGGGAGCGAAGATTCAAACTCTTCCACAACGGAGGTCAGAGGGAGTTAGCGGTGCGGCTGGGAGCCATGCATTTTTGTTCTTGCCTTGGAAACTCCCCTATTCTTCCTATTCCAGCCCCTTCTTCTACGTTTTTTCAGGCCCATTAACATGTCGGGTTTGTGTAACACTAGTTAATATCCAGTCAGACGATGTTATGAAGAGAAAGAACGTGAGTGTCACATGTCTGGTTAAACACAGTTCCTCAACCTTGAGGCTCTGAATGTCCTTTGGCTTTGAAAAAATAAAAATGGCATTAATACCTACAAGCTTACTGGCGGGCTCTGTGCAAGTAACCTCTTCCACGTGTGTGTCTTCCCCTGCCCACTTCTCCCCCCCCCCCCCCGCCCCGCCCCCCTGGCTCCCTATTAAGAAAGACTATGAAGAATTATGCAGCCAAAACAATTTAGTAGTTTGTTATCCTTCCCCCAACTATCTCAGTGCTCTACCCCCACTGTCCCCCCCTCTTTCCTGGTAGCTCACCCATGGCCTTATACCCATCGGCTCGGTGCTTCCTCTTACCCAGGCAGCCCTCCTGCTGAGATGAATGCCCTGTGTTTATCTGTAGTGAAAACAAAATACAGGCCACTCCAAGTTATCCTGTCTCCTCCTGTCTTTAGTGCCGCCTTCTCTTCATGGAGCTATTGTGCCTGAGCCAAGGGGAGAATGAGAACTGACCCGACAGGTTACATCTGCTGGACCGACAGCAATTGTTTTTCCACAGACTGCGATACGAACGAACGGTGGACGCTGCACTAGACATCATCTCCATTTCCGTTCAATTCCCTCATGTTACAGATAAAACGTGTGCTGACTCAGTCTATTGGCTTTTGGATATTCGTGGGCTTATCTTTATGGGAGTAAAACATAACAACAGTTATCCTCAAAGACTGTCTCATAATCAAAGTTGAAGAAATACTGTTCTAGATATTTTTTTGTTTTTTAAAAAACTCTATCTTATTTGAAGAGGAAAACTCAAGTATTTTTGCAAAAGCTTTCCGTTGCAGAGCAACGGGACAGACTAAAGGTAGCTCACAAAATAAGGGAACATTTCTTACGTGTTATTTTTTTTTTCTCCAAATTCTTCTACAGAGGTCCAGACAGATGGGCTACGTTTCCTTTCTATTAACTGAGGAGACAGAGAAGACTTGAGGACTGAAGCTTGTCACCACTGTCCTGAATGTACTGAAATCCTAACAGCTTTAGCTGAAAAAATGTCCAAAGCAGGCAGTGAAAATACATTTCAAATAGGACAGACTCCAAACTCTCTATGCTGGAATCCCAAGGCATGGAGGGAAAACTGGCTCCTTGGAGGAAAGCAGTTGAAGAAATAAGTAGAGTGATCTAGACCCTATTCCAGTATGTTTGAAGTACTTGGGGATAGAATAACCCCTTTCCTTTATTCATCTACATAGGTTCATGGGCCATGAGAACATGACTCCCCATGCGAAGCTCCTCAATACAAGACATCTAACGGCATCACGTAGATCCTCTCTCAGGGGTTGGGCGGGGGGAGGGGCGAAGCCTAAAGAATCTGAAATGGTGAGCCCATGTTTTAATTCAAGTTCTGAGAACAGCCTTGAAGAGGAGTTTCTGGCAGTGAGGAACAGCCCAAGAAGCAAGGGCCCCGGAATCAGGCAGACCTAGGTCTGAATTCTGGCTGTCACTTCCTGGTGAAGGGACTTAAGTAACGAACGTCTCCGAGTCTTTTTAGCAGCATTTACCTCATAAGGCAACTTGAGGATTAAAGGAAAGAGCATGTGCAAAGCACCTAGCATAAGGCTGGGCACAGAGTGGGTGCCTAGCAGTGACGATGTGATATTTGCACCAGGCGGTGAGCAGGAAGCCTGGGGATGCCCATAGGTGGCATGGCCAGGAGCTCCCGAAGCATAGGGAAAAGGAGCTCCCTGCTCGAAAGGTCCTATTCCAGTGAGAAGCTGACTCCAAGGGACGACGCCCAAAAGGCCGGTTGTCATTCAGGTCCTACCTAGTGCCAGGGAATGCGGAATTGTATTACTCGCGAAGCTTCTTAAGTGGTTCTGTCACTTATTGACAGTGTGAACCTAGGCAAGTCACCCGATGTCTCTGAGTTTCAACTTCCTCATCCCCGAAATGAGGATGATACTACCTGTATCACAAGAGTTGCTGGAAAAACGAAAATGAAGTGCCGTGTGAGGGGCCACATCCGGAGCATTTCCCACGTGCCAAGCTCTATTCTAAGAGTTTAAGACACACTGTCTTACTTGCAGCACAAGCGAAAGGTCTCAGCGTAGTGCCGGAGCGCAGTAAATACCTAACAGAGGTAGGTATTAAAGAAATGATATGGGGCAGAGGAGCAACTACCATGCTTCCCAGAGAAAGAAGATGCCTTGGCATATACGTGGGAAGAATCAGATGCAGCTGGGAGAAGAAAAGTAACAGTTGGGTATGACTATCGCAAAGCTTCTGAACTACCACACACGGAAAATAATAAAAGTTACCCTAAATCACCCCAAAAGGACAGCCCTGAGTTGTCATCTTCATCCTTAACGTTGATGCCTTTCTGAATCTGAGAAGAAGCTGTCAGGATTTCCAGTACATACCAAAAAGCGATGACAATATCCTGAAGTGTGTCAACTTGTGTGGGCACGCAGCCGTCTAAAAGGAAGCAGATGGCGGTTGACCGGGGAGCGTTAGGGCGTCTCTGTGACTGCGGCTCGACTTTGCCTTCAGAGGGTGGCCACACCTACCTCAACGATATTCTCAACAATAATTCAAAAGGGGTAAGGCTTAGATTTTCCTTATTCTCCCTTAGAGCTTATGTTCTTGGCACAATACTGATGCGCCACAGACGAGCCAGCATGTGAATGTGCTCTATCCCGATAAGGTACAGCCTTTCTACATCGTAGAGTCCTTCGGCTTCTAAACTCATGGAGCTCGTACTGTTAGAAGCAATGAAGTGAATTTTTTAAAATAAGCCATCGGTCTGCACCTGTGTAGGTGAATGAAGGAGAAGCACTTTAAAGTCAGGAAAAAAAAAGTATACTTAACATTTAGGATTATCAACCACTGTTGGTTTTCCATAATATATTTCATTCCTGATTTCATCTGGAAGAAATAGGATTATTACTACCATTCAAAAAGTGGTACCTTATTAATAAACTCTTGGCATGGCTTTGAGGTGGATTTCAGATTCAAAATAGACTTTACCACACCGCTAACGTGTTCACTCAGTGTTTATCAATAACTTAAGAGGCTTCATTCAAAAAACTTACTGAGATAGAATTACCTGAAACCCAGGGGTGAATCGAGGCCTTGTAGGGTCTGGACCTCATCTACTTTGGGAAATCCTGCCTCATCAAAACATGCAAAATTATGCGTACAGGAACTGCGAGGGTCCCTCCCAAGACTTCGGAAGGGGCCTATGTAAGTGAGAAGACCTGAAGTTTAAGCTTCAGTCAGTTCAAGATAAATCCACCTCAGCTGGGGCCCAAAAGGTTTACAAACTTATTTAATGCTGGAGAAAATATTGTTTCAACTTATAAACACCCCAGTAATTAAGTCACATAGGTAATAACGTGACTGAATTCACGGGATGGCATCTCCCTTGCGCATGCTCTCTTTCTCTCAGAATAAATAAACGTTAAAAAGAAAAAAGAAAAGAAAAGTTTGGCCCCAAACAAGGAGCCCAACCTCCAATACACACTTACTGTACTGTGATAATTTTTTGGAAGTTAACTGTGAATTCGTTTTAGTAGTACAGCTCTATTCAAACCACATTGAAAGGGCGGGCCTACGCCGGCTGACTCCATCTTGTTCTGTGTCCTTCACCTTGACCACACCTCCTCCCCTTGAGTAACCCCCCCCCCCCCCCCCCCCCCCCCCCCCCCCGCCTAACAGCACTCTTCCCCAGGACCCTTCCCCAGCCAATCAGCTGAGGCCACAGCCATTACCTCACCAACTGCCCCTAGGCCCCCATAAAACCTTTGTCCTTTTGAAACTGGCTCTCTCTCCCTGGTATCTCACCGCTGCGGAGAGCCTCTTAAAGTGGAGGGGACCCCTGTTGACTTCCTTGTCGACCCCGGAGCACAACATTCGGTCCTCCACACCCCACAAGGAAAACTAGCCAGCAAGAAGTCCTGGGTACAAGGGGCAACTGGTATGAGCCAGTATTCATGGACTACCCGAAGAACAGTAGATTTGGGAACGGGCCGGGTATCCCACTCCTTTATGGTAATACCAGAATGCCCCTACCCGCTGTTAGGACGGGACTTACTGACCAAGATTGGAGCTCAGATAACTTTCAGACAAGGGGGGGCCTCAGGTCACCGATGGCAAGGGCCACCCATCCAGGTCCTGACCATGAAACTGGAGGATGAATACCTCCTCCACCAGGAGGCGCTCCCGAGAGAGGATAATATAGACAGATGGCCACAAGAATTCCCCTCGGTTTGGGCAGAGACGGGGAGGGGGGGGGGGGGGAGGGGGGGGGGGGGCGGCGGGGGGGGGGGGAATGGGACTAGCCCCGCTCAAAGGACCCCAGTCCTGGTAGAAAGCTCAAGCCAGGAGAGAGTCCGGTAAGGATGCAAACAATACCCCATGTCTCAGCAGAGGCCTGAGAAGGGGATCCAGCCCACACATCCGGAGACTACGAAGCCTAGGGGTACTAGTCCCTTGCCAGTCTGCCTGGAACACCCCCTTACTGCCCGGTCAAAAAGCCTCACACAAATGACTACCGACCGGTACAAGACCTCCGGGAAGTAAATAAGAGGGTCGCGGACATACACCCAACTGTTTCCCAACCCTATATACTCTCTTGAGCTCCTTGGCGCCCTCCAGGGTCTGGTATACTGTACTAAGATTTAAAGGACGCCTTCTTCAGTCTGCCGCTGGCACCCCAGAGCCAACCCCTGTTCGCCTGTGAGTGGCGATGATCCGGAGGAGGGCTACAGTGGGCAACTCACCTGGAACACGGCTACAGGGATTCAAAAATTCACCCAGCATCTTCGACGAGGCACTACACGAGGACCTGGGTGAGTACAGAAGGGAGCACCCTGGCCTCACCCTCCTACAGTACGTAGATGTGACATCCTGATTTGCTGCCGACACGGCCAAAGACTGTGAGCGAGGGACCCAGGACCTGCTGGCTACCCTGGGGGCCTTAGGTTACCAGGCATCCCGAAGAAGGCTCAGATATGCAGGGAGAGGGTAAGTTACCTGGGATATATCCTGGAGGGCGGACAGTGGCGGTTATCAGATGCCAGAAAAGAAACTGTCCTAAAGATCCCTACTCCCACCTCCCAAAGAGAACTGAGGGAATTCCTAGGATCAGCCGGCTACTGCCGCCTCTGGGTTCCAGGTTTTGCTGAGATCGCCAGGCCCCTATATGAAGCTACCAAAGAGGGGAAAACATTTAAATGGGCTGAAAAAGAAGAAACTGCCTTTAATCAGTTAAAAAAAAGGCCCTCCTAAGTGCCCCAGCCCTACCTACCCCCCCCCACCTCCCCACCCCCCACCCCCCCCCCCCCCCCCCCCCGCCCCCCCCCCCCCCCCCCCCCACCCCCCCCCCCCCCCCCCCCCCCCCCCCCCCCCCCCCCACCCCCCCCCCCCACCCACCCCCCCCCCCCCCCCCCCCCCCACCCCCCCCCCACCCCCCCCCCTCCCCCCCCCCCCCCCCCCCCCCCCCACCCCCCCCCCCCCCCCCCCCCCCCCCCCCCACCCCCCCCCCCCCCCCCCCCCCCCCCCCCCCCCCACCCCCCCCCCCCCCCCCCCCCCCCCCCCCCCCCCCCCCCCCCCCCCCCCCCCCCCACCCCCCCCTCCCCCCCCCCCCCCCCCCCACCCCCCCCCCCCCCCCCCCCCCCCCCCCCCCCCCACACCCCCCCCCCCCCCACCCCCCCCCCCCCCCCCCACCCCCCCCCCCCCCCCAACCCTCACCCCGCACCCTCAAGAGGTCACCCTGCAAGACCCTCAACTCACAACGCGAGAGCCCCCCAAATAAAAAAGGAACCGACATGGGGAAACTTCGAAGCCCTTCCACCTCTTTGTAGACGAATATAAGGGAATAGCAAAAGGGCTTCTAACTCAAGCCTTAGGCCCCCGGAACCGCCCAGTGGCTTACCTGTCCAAGAAACTAGACCCAGTGGCTGCCGGCTGGCCGCCATGCCTAAGAATTATTGCGGCGACAGCACTCCTAGTCAAGGA
>NW_024962176.1:192500-195525 GCF_018350195.1 Panthera tigris
GCAGGAACTTACTCCAGCTCCGGACACACCGTAAACACTTTCATCTAATGGAAGATAAGCTGTGAAATCGGATTTCTGAACCACAAGACAGTAAGACAGTCTTTTCCAGCGTCTGCTTTAGAGGAGGGTCTTCAACCTTGAGTCTAAAAATCCCCCTCAGGCCACTGAACATGTCCAGTATGATTTGCTTTTTTACAGAGAAATCACAGAATTTTCCGGCTGAAAGGGAATAACACACTTCTTAATTGAAGAGTGGTCAGGAAAGAAAACACATGGAGAGCAGTGCCCTGTGGCAGGCATTCAGGAGTTCTTTCTGCTTTCCTCATGGCTCAAGAAGCACCCACACCTTTTGCTGCCTGGAGAACTCTGTGCTAAACTTAGTTCTTTGAAGTTCTCTTTTGCATAGGAAACTTGCACATGAGCAGGAATCAAAGTTAAATTCAAAAGTGGATTTCAAGGACCATGCACACCTTGGGGAAGCATCACTGTCACGAATTCCCATGATAATACTGACTTGGGTGTTACTTGCTTGGGGCTTTCATTGCCCACACAAAGCTGGGTACGAGGGAGGGCAGAGAGTGCCATTTAGGAGTTAAGACAAGTCCCTTGGCCTCTTTGTACCTTAGTTTCCTCATTTGAAAAAAAAAAATGGATTTTAAGACCTACTTTCCAGAATTCATACTGGGTTTATTAACACACACCTAACCAATCACTGTATGATATTTTTACATGTAGTTTTTTTTTGTTTTTTTTTTTTTTTTACATGTATTCATTTTCTATTTCACTTACAGCTTGTGTAAAAACGGCATCCCATGCCAGGCCTGAAATGTTCCAAAGCTCAGTTTGGTGAGTAAATTGCAACGAAGATTTCTACACACACACACACACACACACAAAAAAAACAAGACAAACAAAGAGAAAAAAAAGATATTCTTTCAGAATATTTATCCTTTGGCAGTGATTCTAATTTATAGATAATGAAACATAACCACAATACTCTCTCCATACACTAAAGAAATCTCACTATGAAAGATACTTGCCTTTTTAAAAAAATATTTGCATGAAAGATTTATACTTTCATGTTTATACATGTGGTGCATTAGATACAAATCAGTAAATGCTCAATAAATACTTGTGTTAAGTAAGTATTTTTTTCTAGAGAAGTAAGTTTATTTCTCTAGAAAAACGTTTCACAACTTTAGCACTGTTGAGATTTATGGTTGGATAATCTTTGTTATGGGGGGGGGGGGGGTGCTGCCCTGTGAACTGTAGGGTGTGACAGCAGCCCTGGCCTCCACCCACTAGATGCCAGGAGCACATCTACAGTCTGACAATCAAAAATGTCTCCAGACACTACCAAGTGTCACCTGGATGCAAAATCACCCTGGCAGAGAACTGCTGCTCTAGAACGATTCACTCTGATCTCTATAAAAAACTCTCACACCAAACTTTGCCACAGACAAAAAAGATTTGCTACATAATTTTAGTAGCTTTCGACTAATAAAGTTTCATTCATTCAAAATGAATAACAAAGAGGTTTACAATTAAGTTTAATACAAATTCCAAATATAATGAAATTATATTTGTAACTTACATAAACTTCAAAAAAGGCAGTGATTCAAATGTACGTCTTTCAATAAATTGTATTTTATTGCAGGATAAATCTCTAGGAAAAGGAAAAGGAAAATATTGCCTCAATTAGCTATAAGATATCTAATTAGTAGGATGGTAGTATTGAATAAGTAGCTTTTGGCTAAACTCTGAGTATTAGGAATTGTTATTTGAACCTTCCAGAGCCCCTAACCCTGTCCTCACCTTTCTTAAGAGTCTCACCTTTGTGATCTTCATACATAAAATATACAACTATAGATCTTGATAGATCTTGGAAGTAATCTTTCCTGAGAGCAGAAGAATTGATTAAATGACTGTTTGTGGCCTCATCAATTTCTAAATTATGAGCTCAAAGTTGTGATCTCCACATATAATTTCTAATATTAAAAGGGATATTCTCACATTAGCACACCTTCCTGGTTTAGTTCTATTTCTTGACACCAAGTCAATACCAGAAGAGGTAAAAGATACCTTTTCATTTAACTTGAAAAGAAGTTACTCCTCTAATCAATACCTAACTTTGAACGAACTCAGAATTATATTATCATATTAATAGAAATTTATTTTTGGTTGTACGTTGCCTAAACGGTCTATGAATTTATCAATTGCTTCAGCTGCAAGTGGGGCCAACAAAAAAACAACATGGTCCTGGATTTTTATTTGGAAACACCCATTCTTGATTATGGTTGACCCTCTTATTTCCATGGATTTCAGCCGAGTCCCTCACTTTCCACCTACATGGGTACCACCATCTTCTGACTGGCATTTTCATCTCTGGTCTCTCCCATTCTAATCTATACTGCACACAGTCACCAGATTAATTCTCCAGGAGTGGTTCTCAAATATCAGAGTCACTTGGGAACTTACTCAAGATGCAAATTCTCAGCTCTACTCTGGACTGAGTGAATCAGGAACTGTGGAGGTGGAACCTGTGTTCTGACAAGGCCTCCCGGTGACCCTGGTGCAGTCTAAAGTTTGTCCTAGAGCACTGCTGTGATAACACGGTAGCCTGGCATATTATCCAAGGCCTTCAAAATCCTAAATCCGGCTCTAGTTTCCTACTCTACAGATACCAAAGAAATTTCTCCTGCATTTTGCCTTTCACTCACTCTATCTTGCAAGCATATTCTTCCCAAGATGTCTATCTGATGATACGTCATAGCCATTCAAGGTTCTGTTCAAACAGCATTTCTCTAGTAACTTCCCTGATCCAACTTGAAGTCTTCCCCCCTCTTCTGTGTTCCAAAAACAACTTATACTTCTCATTGCCCAAATCCATTTCTTCCCCTCCCCCTCTCCTCCTCCTCCTTCTTCTCCTTCTTTTAATTTTTTAAAGTAGACTCCACGCCCAACCTGGGGCTTGAACTCACGACCCTGAGATCAAGAGTCGCATGCTCTACTGACTCAGCCGTCA